>NC_140989.1:374852428-374877428 GCF_052327205.1 Somniosus microcephalus | reverse complement strand
ATGCAGCGTTCCCTCAGTACTGCCCCGCCGACAGTGCAGCACTCCCTCAGTACTACCCCTCTGACAGTGCAGCACTCCCTCAGTATTGCCCCTCTGACAGCGCAGCACTCCCTCAGTACTGCCCCTCCGACAGTGCAGCACTCCCTCAGTCCTGCCCCTCCGACACTGCAGCGCTCCCTCAGTACTGCCCCTCCAACAGTGCAGCGCTCCCTCAGTACTGCTCCTCCGACAGTGCAGTGCTCCCTCAGTCCCACCCCTCCAACAGTGCCGCGCTCCCTCAGTACTGCCCCTCCGACAGTGCGGCCCTCCCTCTGTACTGCCCCTCCGACAGTGTAGCACTCCCTCAGTCCCACCCCTCCAACAGTGCCGCGCTCCCTCAGTACTGCCCCTCCTACAGTGCAGTGCTCCCCCAGTACTGCCCCTCCGACAGTGCAGCACTCCCTCAGGACTGCACTGGGAGTGTCAGCCTGGATTCTGTGCTCGAGACTCTGGACTGTGATTGAGTCAGTTCCTTCAGGAGAGGAGGGGAGGAACAGCAGAATCAAAATCTCTTCTCCTCCCTCCATCATCTCCCCTCAATCTCAGCCGCAGCTCACACTGGAAAAGCAAAATTATTCTGATGCTTAGTTTAAAAAGTCACCCCTTTAAACACGGTCACACTCTGGGTTTGGTGACCCTCCCACGGCCTGTTTCACGACACAAGGTGTTACTCTGGGCTGTGACTGATACACAGACTAGTAACGAGGATATTTATAACCCATTTTCTATAATAAATACTCCAGGATTTTATAAACTGCTGCACTGCGAGCAGAAATAGTCTCTGAATGTCTCACTTCCTCCCACGTAATGCTGTTCCCCTTCAGCTCGAGCAGCACAATCCACCGTCACCTTCTGGGCCCAACGTCACTCCTCCTGCTCAAACCCCAACACACGCTCCCCATCTCCAGTCACACCCCCAACACACGCTCACCATCTCCAGTCACACCCCCAACACACACTCACCATCTCCAGTCACACCCCCAACACACACTCACCATCTCCAGTCACACCCCCAACACACACTCACCATCTCCAGTCACACCCCCAACACACACTCCCCATCTCCAGTCACACCCCCAACACACACTCACCATCTCCAGTCACAGCCCCAACACACACTCACCATCTCCAGTCACAGCCCCAACACACGCTCACCATCTCCAGTCACACCCCCAACACACACTCACCATCTCCAGTCACACCCTCAACACACGCTCACCATCTCCAGTCACACCCCAACACACGCTCACCATCTCCAGTCACACCCCCAACACACGCTCACCATCTCCAGTCACAGCCCCAACACACACTCACCATCTCCAGTGAAACCCCAACACACGCTCACCATCTCGTCACACCCCCAACACACACTCACCATCTCCAGTCACACCCCCAACACACGCTCACCATCTCCAGTCACACCCCCAACACACACTCACCATCTCCAGTCACACCCCCAACACACACTCGCCATCTCCAGTCACACCCCCAACACACGCTCACCATCTCCAGTCACACCCCCAACTCACACTCACCATCTCGTCACACCCCAACACACACTCACCATCTCCAGTCACACCCCAACACACACTCACCATCTCCAGTCACACCCCCAACACACACTCACCATCTCCAGTCACACCCTCAACACACACTCACCATCTCCAGTCACACCCCCAACACACACACACCATCTCCAGTCACACCCCCAACACACGCTCATCATCTCCAGTCACACCCCCAACACACACTCACCATCTCCAGTCACACCCCCAACACACACTCACCATCTCGTCACACCCCCAACACACACTCACCATCTCGTCACACCAACACACGCTCACCATCTCCAGTCACTCTCAACACACGCTCACCATCTCGTCACACCCCCAACACACGCTCACCATCTCCAGTCACACCCCCAACACACACTCACCAACTCCAGTCACACCCCCAACACACACTCACCATCTCCAGTCACACACCCAACACACGATCACCATCTCCAGTCACAACCCCAACACACACTCACCATCTCCATTCACACCCCCAACACATGCTCACCATCTCGTCACACCAACACACGCTCACCATCGCCAGTCACACCCCCAACACACTCACCATCTCCAGTCACACCCCCAACACACACTCACCATCTCCAGTCACACCCCCAACACACGCTCACCATCTCCAGTCACACCCCCAACACACACTCACCATCTCCAGCCACACCACCAACACACACTCACCATCTCGTCACACCAACACACACTCACCATCTCGTCACACCCCCAACACACACTCACATCTCCAGTCACACCAACACACACTCACCATCTCCAGTCACACCCCCAACACACGCTCACCATCTCGTCACACCCCCAACACACACTCACCATCTTCAGTCACACCCCCCAACACACACTCACCATCTCGTCACACCAACACACAGTCACCATCTCCAGTCACACCCCCAACACACACTCACCATCTCCAGTCACACCCCCAACACACACTCGCCATCTCCAGTCACACCCCCAACACACGCTCACCATCTCCAGTCACACCCACAACACACGCTCACCATCTCCAGTCACACCCCCAACACACGCTCACCATCTCGTCACAGCCCCAACACACACTCACCATCTCCAGTGAAACCCCAACACACGCGCACCATCTCCAGTCACACCCCCAACACACGCTCACCATCTCCAGTCACACCCCCAACACACACTCACCATCTCGTCACACCCCCAACACACGCTCACCATCTCCAGTCACACCCCCAACACACACTCACCATCTCCAGTCACACCCCAACACACACTCACCATCTCGTCACACACCCAACACACACTCATCATCTCCAGTCACACCCCCAACACACACTCACCATCTCCAATCACACACTCACCATCACCAGTCACACCAACACACGCTCACCATCTCCAGTCACATCCCCAACACACGCTCACCATCTCCAGTCACACCCCCAACAGACGCTCACCATCTCGTCACACCCCCAACTCACACTCACCATCTCATCACACCCCAACATACACTCACCATCTCCAGTCACACCCCAACACACACTCACCATCTCCAGTCACACCCCCAACACACAATTCACAATTCACAATTCAAATCGCTTTATTGGCATGATAAGTTACATCTTATGTTGCCAAAGCATCAAAATACATCTATGGTTTACCACATAAACGCAGTTCCATTCATACAGTGTATAAACAGGTATATCCCTGAGTGTATAAATATACATTCGCATCGTTTATATATATTCTTTTCTTAGTTTACTGGTTGGCTCTCTGTTCATGGCAAGCTGTAACATAGCGTGCCGCCAGTGTTATACAGCTTCTCTCCTCTCCCAGTAGGAATGGGAGTTTTTGGTTGTCATTCAGATTTCTGAAATCAGGGCATATTTGTGAGAATTTTTGGTAGAAATTCTCCCTGATGCCCTGATATTTTCCACAAGCTGTGAGGAAGTGCATCTCTGTCTCCACCACTCCCTGACAGCAGTGCGAGCATATCCTTTCCTCTCTTGGCAGCCTGGTCTGCCTGTGTCTGCCTTTTTCGATCGCTAGGCTATGTTCGCTAAGTCTGTACCTTGTCAAGGTTCTTCTCAGTTTGTTATCCTTTACCATGGTCAGGTAATCAGCTATGTTGTATTGTCTGTTTAGGGCCAAGTAGCAATTGAGTTTGCTTTGGGTTTTTGTTGTTTCTGCCCAATATGTCAGATATTTTTCCTTTTGCTTAGCGACGATTGTGTTGGGTCGAATTCTTTGTGTTACCCTGTCACTGTCCTGGGGCTGGTTATTGTTAGTATTGTTAGTAGTTACTTCACTGAGTCCCAGGACTAGTTGACTGAGGGTATTCTTCTTTATGGTCAGCTCTTGGCATTTCAGGGCGTCGTAGTGATAGCATTGGGGATTGCTCATTTGTAGGTGATTCCAAAATTTGGTGGCTCTTTTTTGGATAGTGATTATTAATGGATATTGGCCGAGTTCCGCCCTGCATGCATTGTTTACTGTTTTCCTTTGAGTCCGGAGGATACTTTTACAGAATTCTGCATGTAGGATCTCAATTGGGTGTTTGTCCCATTTTGCAAATTCTTGTTGAGTTAGTGGTCCCCATACCTCACTGCCATAGAGTGCAATTGGTTCAATTACTGATTTGAAAATTTTGAGCCAAATGCTAATTGGGATTTCTATTTGGATTGATTTTTTGATGGCATAGAAAGCCCTTCTATGCCAACACTCACCATCTCCAGTCACACCCCCAACACACGCTCACCATCTCCAGTCACACCCCCAACTCACACTCACCATCTCCAGTCACACCCCAACACACACTCACCATCTCCAGTCACACCCCAACACACACTCACCATCTCCAGTCACACCCCCAACACACACTCACCATCTCCAGTCACACCCCCAACACACACTCACCATCTCCAGTCACACCAACACACGCTCACCATCTCCAGTCTCACCCTCAACACACGCTCACCATCTCCAGTCACACCCCCAACACACACTCACCATCTCCAGTCACACCCCCAACACACACTCACCATCTCCAGTCACACACCCAACA
Organism: Somniosus microcephalus; assembly: GCF_052327205.1. Classification (NCBI taxonomy): domain Eukaryota; kingdom Metazoa; phylum Chordata; class Chondrichthyes; order Squaliformes; family Somniosidae; genus Somniosus; species Somniosus microcephalus. The sequence continues at coordinate 374,872,772 of NC_140989.1, read as the reverse complement.
CACGCTCACCATCTCCAGTCACAACCCCAACACACACTCACCATCTCCATTCACACCCCCAACACATGCTCACCATCTCCAGTCACACCAACACACGCTCACCATCGCCAGTCACACCCCCAACACACTCACCATCTCCAGTCACACCCCCAACACACACTCACCATCACCAGTCACACCAACACACGCTCACCATCTCCAGTCACACCCCCAACACACACTCACCATCTCGTCACACCACCAACACACACTCACCATCTCCAGTCACACCAACACACGCTCACCATCTCGTCACACCCCCAACACACTCTCACCATCTCTAGTCACACCCCCAACACACGCTCACCATCTCCAGTCACACCCCCAACATACACTCACCATCTCCAGTCACGCCCCCAACACACGCTCACCATCTCCAGTCACACCCCCAACACACGCTCACCATCTCCAATCACACCAACACACGCTCACCATCTCCAGTCACACCCCCAACACACACTCACCATCTCCAGTCACACCCCCAACACACACTCAACATCTCCAGTCACACCCCCAACACACGCTCACCATCTCCAGTCACACCCCCAACTCACACTCACCATCTCCAGTCACACCCCAACACACACTCACCATCTCCAGTCACACCCCAACACACACTCACCATCTCGTCACACCCCCAACACACACTCACCATCTCCAGTCACACCCCCAACACACACTCACCATCTCCAGTCACACCAACACACACTCACCATCTCGTCACACCCCCAACACACTCACCATCTCCAGTCACACCACCAACACACACTCACCATCTCCAGTCACACCAACACACACTCACCATCTCGTCACACCCCCAACACACACTCACCATCTCCAGTCACACCAACACACGCTCACCATCTCGTCACACCCTCAACACATGCTCACCATCTCCAGTCACACCCCCAACACACGCTCACCATCTCCAGTCACACCCCCAACACACACTCACCATCTCCAGTCACACCCCCAACACACACTCACCATCTCGTCACACACCCACACGCTCACCATCTCCAGTCACAACCCCAACACACACTCACCATCTCCATTCACACCCCCAACACATGCTCACCATCTCCAGTCACACCAACACACGCTCACCATCGCCAGTCACACCCCCAACACACTCACCATCTCCAGTCACACCCCCAACACACACTCACCATCACCAGTCACACCCCCAACACACGCTCACCATCTCCAGTCACACCCCCAACACACACTCACCATCTCCAGTCACACCAACACACACTCACCATCTCCAGTCACACCCCGAACACACACTCACATCTCCAGTCACACCAACACACACTCAACATCTTCAGTCACACCCCCCAACTCACACTCACCATCTCGTCACACCAACACACACTCACCATCTCCAGTCACACCCCCAACACACACTCACCATCTCCAGTCACACCCCCAACACACACTCACCATCTCCAGTCACACCCCCAACACACACTCACCATCTCGTCACACCCCCAACACATGCTCACCATCTCCAATCACACCAACACACGCTCACCGTCTCCAGTCACACCAACACACAATCACCATCTCCAATCACACCAACACACACTCACCATCTCCAGTCACACCAACACACGCTCACCATCTCGTCACATCCCCAACACACGCTCACCCTCTCGTCACACCCCCAACCCACACACACCATCTCCAGTCACACCCCCAACACACACTCACCATCTCCAGTCACACCAACACACACTCACCATCTCCAGTCACACCAACACACGCTCACCATCTCCAGTCACACCCCAACACACACTCACCATCTCCAGTCACACCCCCAACACACACTCACCATCTCGTCACACCCCAACACACGCTCACCATCTCCAATCACACCAACACACGCTCACCGTCTCCAGTCACACCAACACAAACTCACCATCTCCAATCACACCAACACACACTCACCATCTCCAGTCACACCAACACACGCTCACCATCTCCAGTCACATCCCCAACACACGCTCACCCTCTCGTCACACCCCCAACCCACACACACCATCTCCAGTCACACCCCCAACACACACTCACCATCTCCAGTCACACCAACACACACTCACCATCTCCAGTCACACCAACACACGCTCACCATCTCCAGTCACACCCCCAACACACACTCACCATCTCCAGTCACACCCCCAACACACACTCACCATCTCCAGTCACACCCCCAACAGACGCTCACCATCTCCAGTCACACCCCCAACTCACACTCACCATCTCGTCACACCCCAACATACACTCACCATCTCCAGTCACACCCCAACACACACTCACCATCTCCAGTCACACCCCCAACACACACTCACCATCTCCAGTCACACCCCCAACACACGCTCACCATCTCCAGTCACACCCCCAACTCACACTCACCATCTCCAGTCACACCCCAACACACACTCACCATCTCCAGTCACACCCCCAACACACACTCACCATCTCCAGTCACACCCCCAACACACGCTCACCATCTCCAGTCACACCCCCAACACATGCTCACCATCTCCAGTCACACCCCCAACTCACACTCACCATCTCCAGTCACACCCCCAACTCACACTCACCATCTCGTCACACCCCAACATACACTCACCATCTCCAGTCACACCCCAACACACACTCACCATCTCCAGTCACACCCCCAACACACACTCACCATCTCCAGTCACACCAACACACGCTCACCATCTCCAGTCTCACCCTCAACACACGCTCACCATCTCCAGTCACACCCCCAACACACACTCACCATCTCCAGTCACACCCCCAACACACACTCACCATCTCGTCACACCACCAACACACACTCACCATCTCCAGTCACACCAACACACGCTCACCATCTCGTCACACCCCCAACACACTCTCACCATCTCTAGTCACACCCCCAACACACGCTCACCATCTCCAGTCACACCCCCAACATACACTCACCATCTCCAGTCACGCCCCCAACACACGCTCACCATCTCCAGTCACACCCCCAACACACGCTCACCATCTCCAATCACACCAACACACGCTCACCATCTCCAGTCACACCCCCAACACACACTCACCATCTCCAGTCACACCCCCAACACACACTCAACATCTCCAGTCACACCCCCAACACACGCTCACCATCTCCAGTCACACCCCCAACTCACACTCACCATCTCCAGTCACACCCCAACACACACTCACCATCTCCAGTCACACCCCAACACACACTCACCATCTCGTCACACCCCCAACACACACTCACCATCTCCAGTCACACCCCCAACACACACTCACCATCTCCAGTCACACCAACACACACTCACCATCTCGTCACACCCCCAACACACTCACCATCTCCAGTCACACCACCAACACACACTCACCATCTCCAGTCACACCAACACACACTCACCATCTCGTCACACCCCCAACACACACTCACCATCTCCAGTCACACCAACACACGCTCACCATCTCGTCACACCCTCAACACATGCTCACCATCTCCAGTCACACCCCCAACACACGCTCACCATCTCCAGTCACACCCCCAACACACACTCACCATCTCCAGTCACACCCCCAACACACACTCACCATCTCGTCACACACCCACACGCTCACCATCTCCAGTCACAACCCCAACACACACTCACCATCTCCATTCACACCCCCAACACATGCTCACCATCTCCAGTCACACCAACACACGCTCACCATCGCCAGTCACACCCCCAACACACTCACCATCTCCAGTCACACCCCCAACACACACTCACCATCACCAGTCACACCCCCAACACACGCTCACCATCTCCAGTCACACCCCCAACACACACTCACCATCTCCAGTCACACCAACACACACTCACCATCTCCAGTCACACCCCGAACACACACTCACATCTCCAGTCACACCAACACACACTCAACATCTTCAGTCACACCCCCCAACTCACACTCACCATCTCGTCACACCAACACACACTCACCATCTCCAGTCACACCCCCAACACACACTCACCATCTCCAGTCACACCCCCAACACACACTCACCATCTCCAGTCACACCCCCAACACACACTCACCATCTCGTCACACCCCCAACACATGCTCACCATCTCCAATCACACCAACACACGCTCACCGTCTCCAGTCACACCAACACACAATCACCATCTCCAATCACACCAACACACACTCACCATCTCCAGTCACACCAACACACGCTCACCATCTCGTCACATCCCCAACACACGCTCACCCTCTCGTCACACCCCCAACCCACACACACCATCTCCAGTCACACCCCCAACACACACTCACCATCTCCAGTCACACCAACACACACTCACCATCTCCAGTCACACCAACACACGCTCACCATCTCCAGTCACACCCCAACACACACTCACCATCTCCAGTCACACCCCCAACACACACTCACCATCTCGTCACACCCCAACACACGCTCACCATCTCCAATCACACCAACACACGCTCACCGTCTCCAGTCACACCAACACAAACTCACCATCTCCAATCACACCAACACACACTCACCATCTCCAGTCACACCAACACACGCTCACCATCTCCAGTCACATCCCCAACACACGCTCACCCTCTCGTCACACCCCCAACCCACACACACCATCTCCAGTCACACCCCCAACACACACTCACCATCTCCAGTCACACCAACACACACTCACCATCTCCAGTCACACCAACACACGCTCACCATCTCCAGTCACACCCCCAACACACACTCACCATCTCCAGTCACACCCCCAACACACACTCACCATCTCCAGTCACACCCCCAACAGACGCTCACCATCTCCAGTCACACCCCCAACTCACACTCACCATCTCGTCACACCCCAACATACACTCACCATCTCCAGTCACACCCCAACACACACTCACCATCTCCAGTCACACCCCCAACACACACTCACCATCTCCAGTCACACCCCCAACACACGCTCACCATCTCCAGTCACACCCCCAACTCACACTCACCATCTCCAGTCACACCCCAACACACACTCACCATCTCCAGTCACACCCCCAACACACACTCACCATCTCCAGTCACACCCCCAACACACGCTCACCATCTCCAGTCACACCCCCAACACATGCTCACCATCTCCAGTCACACCCCCAACTCACACTCACCATCTCCAGTCACACCCCCAACTCACACTCACCATCTCGTCACACCCCAACATACACTCACCATCTCCAGTCACACCCCAACACACACTCACCATCTCCAGTCACACCCCCAACACACACTCACCATCTCCAGTCACACCAACACACGCTCACCATCTCCAGTCTCACCCTCAACACACGCTCACCATCTCCAGTCACACCCCCAACACACACTCACCATCTCCAGTCACACCCCCAACACACACTCACCATCTCCAGTCACACACCCAACACACGCTCACCATCTCCAGTCACAACCCCAACACACACTCACCATCTCCATTCACACCCCCAACACATGCTCACCATCTCCAGTCACACCAACACACGCTCACCATCGCCAGTCACACCCCCAACACACTCACCATCTCCAGTCACACCCCCAACACACACTCACCATCACCAGTCACACCCCCAACACACGCTCACCATCTCCAGTCACACCCCCAACACACACTCACCATCTCGTCACACCACCAACACACACTCACCATCTCCAGTCACACCAACACACGCTCACCATCTCGTCACACCCCCAACACACTCTCACCATCTCTAGTCACACCCCCAACACACGCTCACCATCTCCAGTCACACCCCCAACATACACTCACCATCTCCAGTCACGCCCCCAACACACGCTCACCATCTCCAGTCACACCCCCAACACACGCTCACCATCTCCAATCACACCAACACACGCTCACCATCTCCAGTCACACCCCCAACACACACTCACCATCTCCAGTCACACCCCCAACACACACTCAACATCTCCAGTCACACCCCCAACACACGCTCACCATCTCCAGTCACACCCCCAACTCACACTCACCATCTCCAGTCACACCCCAACACACACTCACCATCTCCAGTCACACCCCAACACACACTCACCATCTCCAGTCACACCCCCAACACACACTCACCATCTCCAGTCACACCCCCAACACACACTCACCATCTCCAGTCACACCAACACACACTCACCATCTCGTCACACCCCCAACACACACTCACCATCTCCAGTCACACCACCAACACACACTCACCATCTCCAGTCACACCAACACACACTCACCATCTCGTCACACCCCCAACACACACTCACCATCTCCAGTCACACCAACACACGCTCACCATCTCCAGTCACACCCTCAACACACGCTCACCATCTCCAGTCACACCCCCAACACACGCTCACCATCTCCAGTCACACCCCCAACACACACTCACCATCTCCAGTCACACCCCCAACACACACTCACCATCTCGTCACACACCCACACGCTCACCATCTCGTCACAACCCCAACACACACTCACCATCTCCATTCACACCCCCAACACATGCTCACCATCTCCAGTCACACCAACACACGCTCACCATCGCCAGTCACACCCCCAACACACTCACCATCTCCAGTCACACCCCCAACACACACTCACCATCACCAGTCACACCCCCAACACACGCTCACCATCTCCAGTCACACCCCCAACACACACTCACCATCTCCAGTCACACCAACACACACTCACCATCTCCAGTCACACCCCGAACACACACTCACATCTCCAGTCACACCAACACACACTCAACATCTTCAGTCACACCCCCCAACTCACACTCACCATCTCGTCACACCAACACACACTCACCATCTCCAGTCACACCCCCAACACACACTCACCATCTCCAGTCACACCCCCAACACACACTCACCATCTCCAGTCACACCCCCAACACACACTCACCATCTCGTCACACCCCCAACACATGCTCACCATCTCCAATCACACCAACACACGCTCACCGTCTCCAGTCACACCAACACACAATCACCATCTCCAATCACACCAACACACACTCACCATCTCCAGTCACACCAACACACGCTCACCATCTCGTCACATCCCCAACACACGCTCACCCTCTCGTCACACCCCCAACCCACACACACCATCTCCAGTCACACCCCCAACACACACTCACCATCTCCAGTCACACCAACACACACTCACCATCTCCAGTCACACCAACACACGCTCACCATCTCCAGTCACACCCCAACACACACTCACCATCTCCAGTCACACACCCAACACACACTCACCATCTCGTCACACCCCAACACACGCTCACCATCTCCAATCACACCAACACACGCTCACCGTCTCCAGTCACACCAACACAAACTCACCATCTCCAATCACACCAACACACACTCACCATCTCCAGTCACACCAACACACGCTCACCATCTCCAGTCACATCCCCAACACACGCTCACCCTCTCGTCACACCCCCAACCCACACACACCATCTCCAGTCACACCCCCAACACACACTCACCATCTCCAGTCACACCCCCAACACACACTCACCATCTCCAGTCACACCCCCAACAGACGCTCACCATCTCCAGTCACACCCCCAACTCACACTCACCATCTCGTCACACCCCAACATACACTCACCATCTCCAGTCACACCCCAACACACACTCACCATCTCCAGTCACACCCCCAACACACACTCACCATCTCCAGTCACACCCCCAACACACGCTCACCATCTCCAGTCACACCCCCAACTCACACTCACCATCTCCAGTCACACCCCAACACACACTCACCATCTCCAGTCACACCCCAACACACACTCACCATCTCCAGTCACACCCCCAACACACACTCACCATCTCCAGTCACACCCCCAACACACACTCACCATCTCCAGTCACACCAACACACGCTCACCATCTCCAGTCTCACCCTCAACACACGCTCACAATCTCCAGTCACACCCCCAACACACGCTCACCATCTCCAGTCACACCCCCAACACACACTCACCATCTCCAGTCACACCCCCAACACACACTCACCATCTCCAGTCACACACCCAACACACACTCACCATCTCCAGTCACAACCCCAACACACACTCACCATCTCCATTCACACCCCCAACACATGCTCACCATCTCCAGTCACACCAACACACGCTCACCATCGCCAGTCACACCCCCAACACACTCACCATCTCCAGTCACACCCCCAACACACACTCACCATCACCAGTCACACCCCCAACACACGCTCACCATCTCCAGTCACACCCCCAACACACACTCACCATCTCGTCACACCACCAACACACACTCACCATCTCCAGTCACACCAACACACACTCACCATCTCCAGTCACACCCCCAACACACACTCACATCTCCAGTCACACCAACACACACTCAACATCTTCAGTCACACCCCCCAACACACTCACCATCTCGTCACACCAACACACACTCACCATCTCCAGTCACACCAACACACGCTCACCATCTCGTCACACCCCCAACACACTCTCACCATCTCTAGTCACACCCCCAACACATGCTCACCATCTCCAGTCACACCCCCAACATACACTCACCATCTCCAGTCACGCCCCCAACACACGCTCACCATCTCCAGTCACACCCCCAACACACGCTCACCATCTCCAATCACACCAACACACGCTCACCATCTCCAGTCACACCCCCAACACACACTCACCATCTCCAGTCACACCCCCAACACACACTCAACATCTCCAGTCACACCCCCAACACACGCTCACCATCTCCAGTCACACCCCCAACTCACACTCACCATCTCCAGTCACACCCCAACACACACTCACCATCTCCAGTCACACCCCAACACACACTCACCATCTCCAGTCACACCCCCAACACACACTCACCATCTCCAGTCACACCCCCAACACACACTCACCATCTCCAGTCAAACCCCCAACACACACTCACCATCTCCAGTCACACCAACACACACTCACCATCACGTCACACCCCCAACACACACTCACCATCTCCAGTCACACCACCAACACACACTCACCATCTCGTCACACCAACACACACTCACCATCTCGTCACACCCCCAACACACACTCACCATCTCCAGTCACACCAACACACGCTCACCATCTCCAGTCACACCCTCAACACACGCTCACCATCTCCAGTCACACCCCCAACACACGCTCACCATCTCCAGTCACACCCCCAACACACACTCACCATCTCCAGTCACACCCCCAACACACACTCACCATCTCGTCACACACCCAACACACGCTCACCATCTCCAGTCACAACCCCAACACACACTCACCATCTCCATTCACACCCCCAACACATGCTCACCATCTCCAGTCACACCAACACACGCTCACCATCGCCAGTCACACCCCCAACACACTCACCATCTCCAGTCACACCTCCAACACACACTCACCATTCCCAGTCACACCCCCAACACACACTCACCATCTCCAGTCACACCCCCAACACACACTCACCATCTCCAGTCACACCACCAACACACACTCACCATCTCCAGTCACACCAACACACACTCACCATCTCCAGTCACACCCCGAACACACACTCACATCTCCAGTCACACCAACACACACTCAACATCTTCAGTCACACCCCCCAACACACACTCACCATCTCGTCACACCAACACACACTCACCATCTCCAGTCACACCCCCAACACACACTCACCATCTCCAGTCACACCCCCAACACACACTCACCATCTCCAGTCACACCCCCAACACACACTCACCATCTCGTCACACCCCAACACACGCTCACCATCTCCAATCACACCAACACACGCTCACCGTCTCCAGTCACACCAACACACACTCACCATCTCCAATCACACCAACACACACTCACCATCTCCAGTCACACCAACACACGCTCACCATCTCCAGTCACATCCCCAACACACGCTCACCCTCTCGTCACACCCCCAACCCACACACACCATCTCCAGTCACACCCCCAACACACACTCACCATCTCCAGTCACACCAACACACACTCACCATCTCCAGTCACACCAACACACGCTCACCATCTCCAGTCACACCCCCAACACACACTCACCATCTCCAGTCACACCCCCAACACACACTCACCATCTCGTCACACCCCAGAACACACGCTCACCATCTCCAATCACACCAACACACGCTCACCGTCTCCAGTCACACCAACACAAACTCACCATCTCCAATCACACCAACACACACTCACCATCTCCAGTCACACCAACACACGCTCACCATCTCCAGTCACATCCCCAACACACGCTCACCCTCTCGTCACACCCCCAACCCACACACACCATCTCCAGTCACACCCCCAACACACACTCACCATCTCCAGTCACACCAACACACACTCACCATCTCCAGTCGCACCAACACACGCTCACCATCTCCAGTCACACCCCCAACACACACTCACCATCTCCAGTCACACCAACACACACTCACCATCTCCAATCACACCCCCAACACACTCACCATCTCCAGTCACACCCCCAACACACACTCACCATCTCCAGTCACACCCCCAACACACACTCACCATCTCCAGTCACACCCGCAACACACACTCACCATCTCCTGTCACACCAACACACACTCACCATCTCGTCACACCCCCAACACACACTCACCATCTCCAGTCACATCCCCAACACACACTCACCATCTCCAGTCACACCCCCAACACACACTCACCATCTCCAATCACACCCCCAACACACACTCACCATCTCCAGTCACACCCCCAACACACGCTCACCATCTCCAGTCACACCCCCAACACACACTCACCATCTCGTCACACCCCCAACACACGCTCACCATCTCCAGTCACACCCCCAACACACACTCACCATCTCCAGTCACATCCCAACACACACTCACCATCTCCAGTCACACCCCAACACACACTCACCATCTCGTCACACCCCCAACACACACTCACCATCTCCAGTCACACCCCCAACACAAACTCACCATCTCCAGTCACACCCCCAACACACACTCACCATCTCCATTCACACCCCAACACATGCTCATCATCTCGTCACACCCCCAACACACACTCACCATCTCCAGTCACACCCCCAACACACACTCACCATCTCGTCACACCCCCAACACACACTCACCATCTCCAGTCACACCAACACACACTCACCATCTCCAGTCACACCAACACACGCTCACCATCTCCAGTCACACCCCCAACACACACTCACCATCTCCAGTCACACCCCCAACACACACTCACCATCTCGTCACACCCCAGAACACACGCTCACCATCTCCAATCACACCAACACACGCTCACCGTCTCCAGTCACACCAACACAAACTCACCATCTCCAATCACACCAACACACACTCACCATCTCCAGTCACACCAACACACGCTCACCATCTCCAGTCACATCCCCAACACACGCTCACCCTCTCGTCACACCCCCAACCCACACACACCATCTCCAGTCACACCCCCAACACACACTCACCATCTCCAGTCACACCAACACACACTCACCATCTCCAGTCGCACCAACACACGCTCACCATCTCCAGTCACACCCCCAACACACACTCACCATCTCCAGTCACACCAACACACACTCACCATCTCCAATCACACCCCCAACACACACTCACCATCTCCAGTCACACCCCCAACACACACTCACCATCTCCAGTCACACCCCCAACACACACTCACCATCTCCAGTCACACCCGCAACACACACTCACCATCTCCTGTCACACCAACACACACTCACCATCTCGTCACACCCCCAACACACACTCACCATCTCCAGTCACATCCCCAACACACACTCACCATCTCCAGTCACACCCCCAACACACACTCACCATCTCCAATCACACCCCCAACACACACTCACCATCTCCAGTCACACCCCCAACACACGCTCACCATCTCCAGTCACACCCCCAACACACACTCACCATCTCGTCACACCCCCAACACACGCTCACCATCTCCAGTCACACCCCCAACACACACTCACCATCTCCAGTCACATCCCAACACACACTCACCATCTCCAGTCACACCCCAACACACACTCACCATCTCGTCACACCCCCAACACACACTCACCATCTCCAGTCACACCCCCAACACAAACTCACCATCTCCAGTCACACCCCCAACACACACTCACCATCTCCATTCACACCCCAACACATGCTCATCATCTCGTCACACCCCCAACACACACTCACCATCTCCAGTCACACCCCCAACACACACTCACCATCTCGTCACACCCCCAACACACACTCACCATCTCCAGTCACACCAACACACGCTCACCATCTCCAGTCACACCCTCAACACACGCTCACCATCTCCAGTCACACCCCCAACACACGCTCACCATCTCCAGTCACACCCCCAACACACACTCACCATCTCCAGTCACACCCCCAACACACACTCACCATCTCCAGTCACACACCCAACACACGCTCACCATCGCCAGTCAAAACCCCAACACACACTCACCATCTCCATTCTCACCCCCAACACACACTCACCATCACCAGTCACACCCCAACACACGCTCACCATCTCCAGTCACACCCCCAGCACACACTCACCATCTCCAGTCACACCCCCAACACACGCTCACCATCTCCAGTCACACCCCGAACACACGCTCACCATCTCCAGTCACACCCCCAACACACGCTCACCATCTCCAGTCACACCCCCAACACACGCTCACCATCTCCAGTCACACCCGCAACACACACTCACCATCTCCAGTCACACCCCCAACACACGCTCACCATCTCCAGTCACACCCCCAACACACGCTCACCATCTCCAGTCACACCCCCAACACACACTCACCATCTCCAGTCACACCCCCAACACACACTCACCATCTCCAGTCACACACCCAACACACGCTCACCATCGCCAGTCACAACCCCAACACACACTCACCATCTCCATTCACACCCCCAACACACACTCACCATCACCAGTCACACCCCAACACACGCTCACCATCTCCAGTCACGCCCCCAGCACACACTCACCATCTCCAGTCACACCCCCAACACACGCTCACCATCTCCAGTCACACCCCCAACACACGCTCACCATCTCCAGTCACACCCCCAACACACGCTCACCATCTCCAGTCACACCCCCAACACACACTCACCATCTCCAGTCACACCCGCAACACACACTCACCATCTCCAGTCACACCCCCAACACACACTCACCATCTCCAGTCACACCCCCAACACACACTCACCATCTCCAGTCACACCCACAACACACACTCACCATCTCCAGTCACACCCCCAACACACACTCACCATCTCCAGTCACACCCCCAACACACACTCACCATCTCGTCACACCAACACACACTCACCATCTCCAGTCACACACCAACACACACTCACCATCTCCAGTCACACCAACAACAACTTGCGATTATATAGCACCTTTAACGTAGTAGAATGCCCCAAGGTGCTTCACAGCAGCGTAATCTGACAAAACTAGACATCGAGCCACATTAGGAGATATTCAGACAGGTGACCAAAAGCTTGGTCAAAGAAGTAGGTTTTAAGGAGGCTCTTAAAGCCGGAGAGAGTTAGAGAGGCGGAGATGTTTAGAGAGGGAATTCCAGAAATTGGGCCCCAGGCAGCTGAAGGCACGGCCGCCAATGGTGGGGCAAAGGGACTAGAGGCCAGAGTTGGAGGAGTGCAGAGATCTCGGAGTGTTGTAGGGCCTGATGTTCTCACAGTCAGACATCACTAGAGTTTGATGAGGTTGTGATATTTTCTGCATAGTTGAAGGGAGATTATTTTCAGTGATCACATTATCTTCACAAGCTGCAGATCAATATAAATAATTACACCTTGAGAACAGGCGAGTTGGGTTTGAATTTATAGAGAGCTCAGAGCTGAGGGGAGTTTGAATCTTGCCCAGTGTGTATTTCTGGGATGTGGGCTGGTTTGATGCCCTCACTCTGGAAACTCTATGATTTAGACATTAAATGAAATGTCGGGGAAAATTAATCTGATGCCAGACAGGAGCATTAAACACACGGCGGGGAAACAGAACAACTTCAGGATCAGGCTGTTCATCAAAATCTCATTTCCACCAAAGCTGATTTAAGGCTCATCCAATCCCACTGTTGTGTGTTCAGGATTATTTCTTCATTAACCATTAAATAAAGAAAGCTCCTTCTGCATCTCTAAAGGTTTCTAAAGTCAGACAATGTGGGAATGAGTGAGTGGGGAGATGCTCAGTGAAAGCCAATTGTCCCCAACACTGGGAGTGGTCCAGGGTGTGAGACTGGGCCGGAGCGGCAGGGGGCGCTGTTCAGTGTTCCAGCCGCTCCATCCCAGGGTGAATGGGAATGTGACTCTGGGAGTGTTGGAGATTGACAGATTGCAGGAAGCGGAGTAACTCACCCTGCACTGCACACAGCCCCCTATACAATGCACACAGCACCCTATACAATGCACAGATCCCCTATACAATGCACACAGCCCCCTATACACTGCACACAGCCCCCTATACACTGCACACAGCCCCTATACAATGCACACAGCCCCCTATACAATGCACAGCCTCCTATACAATGCACACAGCCTCCTATACAAGGCACACAGCCCCCTATACAATGCACACAGCCCCTATACAATGCACACCTCTCTATACAATGCACACAGCCCCCTATACAATGCACATAGCCTCTTATACAATGCACACAGCCCCCATACAATGCACACTGCCCCCTATACAATGCACACAGCCCCCTATACAATGCACACAGCCTCCTATACAATGCACACATCCCTCTTATACAATCCACACCTCTCTATACAATGCACACAGCCCCCTATACAATGCACACAGCCCCCTATACAATGCACACAGCCTCCTATACAATGCACACAGCCCCCTATACAAGGCACACAGCCTCCTATACAATGCACATAGCCCCCTATACAATGCACAGCCTCCTATACAATGCACACAGCCCCCTATACAATGCACACAGCCTCCTATAAAATGCACACATCCCTCCTATACAATCCACACCTCTCTATACAATGCACACAGCCCCCTATACAATGCCAACATTCATGCTATAGAATGCACACACCCCTCCTATACAATCCACACCTCTCTATACAATGCCTGCTATCCTCAGATACAATGTACAGAAGCCTCTTCTCCAATGGCCCATTGCTGCTGTAGAATGCACACAGAATCTTCCTCTCCAATTCTCCAGCCCTCCTGTACAATCCACACAGGAACCTGTCTGATCCCCGGGCCAAGCCGCCAATCGCTGCTGGAAACAGCAAGGCGATCCCGGGAGATCCCGGGACAGAGTCTGACTCACTCTGGGGGAGATCAGCGAGCTCCGGACCGGGCGAGATCCCGGAGCCAGCTCCGCATTGCTCAGCAACAAGTCCAGGAGCCTCTTCAATGGCATCGGAGGAGTTTAGCCCAGAATCCGCACTCAGGGGAGAGAGAGAGTGAGAGAGAGAGGGAGAGAGAGAGAGAGAGCGGGGGGGGGAGAGAGAGAGGGAGAGAGAGAGAGAGAGCGGGGGGGGGAGAGAGAGAGAGAGCGGGGGGGGGGAGAGAGAGAGAGAGCGGGGGGGGGAGAGAGAGAGAGCGGGGGGGGGGAGAGAGAGAGAGCGGGGGGGGGGAGAGAGAGAGAGCGGGGGGGGGGAGAGAGAGCGGGGGGGGGGAGAGAGAGAGAGCGGGGGGGGGAGAGAGAGAGAGCGGGGGGGGGAGAGAGAGAGAGCGGGGGGGGGAGAGAGAGAGAGCGGGGGGGGGGAGAGAGAGAGAGCGGGGGGGGAGAGAGAGAGAGCGGGGGGGGGGGGAGAGAGAGAGAGCGGGGGGGGGGGGAGAGAGAGAGAGAGCGGGGGGGGGGGGAGAGAGAGAGCGGGGGGGGGGGGAGAGAGAGAGCGGGGGGGGGGGGAGAGAGAGAGAGCGGGGGGGGGGGGGGAGAGAGAGAGCGGCGGGGGGGGGGGAGAGAGAGAGCGGCGGGGGGGGGGGGGAGAGAGAGAGCGGGGGGGGGGGGGGGAGAGAGAGAGCGGGGGGGGGGGAGATAGAGAGCGGGGGGGGGGGGAGAGAGAGAGCGGGGGGGGGAGAGAGAGAGAGCGGGGGGGGGAGAGAGAGAGAGAGAGCGGGGGGGGGGGAGAGAGAGAGAGAGCGGGGGGGGGGAGAGAGAGAGAGCGGGGGGGGGGAGAGAGAGAGAGCGGGGGGGGGAGAGAGAGATAGCGGGGGGGGGGGAGAGAGAGAGAGCGGGGGGGGGGGGGAGAGAGAGAGAGCGGGGGGGGGGGAGAGAGAGAGAGCGGGGGGGAGAGAGAGAGAGCGGGGGGGGGAGAGAGAGAGCGGGGGGGGGGAGAGAGAGAGCGGGGGGGGGAGAGAGAGAGAGCGGGGGGGGGGAGAGAGAGAGCGGGGGGGGGGAGAGAGAGAGCGGGGGGGGGGAGAGAGAGAGCGGGGGGGGGAGAGAGAGAGCGGGGGGGGGAGAGAGAGAGCGGGGGGGGGAGAGAGAGAGCGGGGGGGGGGGAGAGAGAGAGCGGGGGGGGGGGGGAGAGAGAGCGGGGGGGGGGGGAGAGAGAGCGGGGGGGGGGGAGAGAGAGCGGGGGGGGGGAGAGAGAGAGCGGGGGGGGGAGAGAGAGAGCGGGGGGGGAGAGAGAGAGAGCGGGGGGGGGAGAGAGAGAGAGCGGGGGGGGAGGAGAGAGAGAGAGCGGGGGGGGGAGAGAGAGAGCGGGGGGGGAGAGAGAGAGAGCAGGGGGGGGGAGAGAGAGAGCAGGGGGGGGGAGAGAGAGAGCGGGGGGGGGGAGAGAGAGCGGAGGGGGGGGGAGAGAGAGAGCGGGGGGGGGGGAGAGAGAGAGCGGGGGGGGGGGAGAGAGAGAGCGGGGGGGGGGAGAGAGAGAGCGGGGGGGGGGGAGAGAGAGAGCGGGGGGGGGGAGAGAGAGAGCGGGGGGGGGGGAGAGAGAGCGGGGGGGGGGAGAGAGAGAGCGGGGGGGGGGGAGAGAGAGAGCGGGGGGGGGGAGAGAGAGAGCGGGGGGGGGGGAGAGAGAGCGGGGGGGGGGAGAGAGAGAGCGGGGGGGGGAGAGAGAGAGCGGGGGGGGAGAGAGAGAGAGCGGGGGGGGAGAGAGAGAGAGCGGGGGGGGAGAGAGAGAGAGAGCGGGGGGGGGGAGAGAGAGAGCGGGGGGGGAGAGAGAGAGAGCAGGGGGGGGGAGAGAGAGAGCGGGGGGGGGAGAGAGAGAGAGCGGGGGGGGGAGAGAGAGAGAGCGGGGGGGGGGGAGAGAGAGAGAGCGGGGTGGGGGAGAGAGAGAGAGCGGGGGGGGGAGAGAGAGAGAGAGAGAGCGGGGGGGGGAGAGAGAGAGCGGGGGGGGGGAGAAGAGAGAGAGCGGGGGGGGGGGAGAGAGAGAGCGGGGGGGGAGAGAGAGAGAGAGCGGGGGGGGGAGAGAGAGAGAGAGCGGGGGGGGGAGAGAGAGAGAGAGCGGGGGGGGGAGAGAGAGAGCGGGGGGGGGGGAGAGAGAGAGCGGGGGGGGGAGAGAGAGAGAGAGAGCGGGGGGGGGAGAGAGAGAGCGGGGGGGGAGAGAGAGAGAGAGCGGGGGGGGGGAAGAGAGAGAGAGAGCGGGGGGGGGAGAGAGAGAGAGAGCGGGGGGGGGAGAGAGAGAGAGAGAGAGCGGGGGGGGAGAGAGAGAGAGAGAGCGGGGGGGGAGAGAGAGAGAGAGAGAGCGGGGGGGGGGAGAGAGAGAGAGCGGGGGGGGGGGAGAGAGAGAGAGAGCGGGGGGGGGGAGAGAGAGAGAGAGCGGGGGGGGGGAGAGAGAGAGAGAGCGGGGGGGGGGAGAGAGAGAGAGAGCGGGGGGGGAGAGAGAGAGCGGGGGGGGAGAGAGAGAGCGGGGGGGGAGAGAGAGAGAGCGGGGGGGGGGGAGAGAGAGAGAGCGGGGGGGGAGAGAGAGAGAGCGGGGGGGGGAGAGAGAGCGGGGGGGGGGAGAGAGAGAGAGCGGGGGGGGGAGAGAGAGAGAGCGGGGGGGGGGGAGAGAGAGAGAGAGGGGGGGAGAGAGAGAGAGCGGGGGGGGGAGAGAGAGAGAGCGGGGGGGGGAGAGAGAGAGAGCGGGGGGGGGAGAGAGAGAGAGCGGGGGGGGGAGAGAGAGAGAGAGCGGGGGGGGGAGAGAGAGAGAGCGGGGGGGGGGAGAGAGAGAGAGCGGGGGGGGGAGAGAGAGAGCGGGGGGGGGGAGAGAGAGAGCGGGGGGGGGGGAGAGAGAGAGCGGGGGGGGGGAGAGAGAGAGCGGGGGGGGAGAGAGAGAGCGGGGGGGGGAGAGAGAGAGCGGGGGGGGGGAGAGAGAGAGCGGGGGGGGGGGGAGAGAGAGAGAGCGGGGGGGGGGGAGAGACCAGACAGAGTGAATACACACGCTGAAGATGGGCTGCTGAATTTTTAGTGTTTTTAGTGTTTAAAGTGGGGAAAAAAAAGGTTCATTTCAAGTTTAAAAAGGTTTTAAAGTTAAATTTAGTTCTAGTTAAGTTAGTTTAGTTTGTTTAGTTAAGTTTAAGTTTAGTTTAGTCTAGATTAAGTAAGGAAGGAAAAGACCACCAAAGGAAAAAAAACCAGAGGAAACTAGAAAAAAAAAAGCCAAAGAAAAAAAAAAGAAATAAGGGAAAAAAAAAACAAACGGGGCCACAGCAGCAGCAGAAGCAAGGTGACTCGGCCGCATCGGGAACCGAGGCGCGAAGGCCGCACGGAGACGCAGCGGCAGCCGGAGCAAGGAGACTCGGGGAGGCCGCTTCGGGAAACGAGGCGAATCGGGGAGGCCGCACGGAGACGCAGCGGCAGCCGGAACGAGGTGACTCGGGGAGCCCGAGCGGCGAACGAGACACGGCCCGATCGGCGGCCGCAGTCCAGCACCCGAGCGACGACCGCAGTCCAGCACCCGAGCGACGGCCGCAGTCCAGCACCCGAGCGACGACCGCAGTCCAGCACCCGAACGGCGAACGAGGCACAGCCCGAGCGGCGGCTGGGCTAGAAAGCCCGGGAAAGGCCCGAGGAGCCAGGCCCAGAGACCTCTGAGGAGAAGGGGAGCAACCAGAAGGCTTCCAGAAGCAAACCAAGACTGTGAGTACAGGGCCCAGGGAGGGAGACTGAAGCCAGGGAAAGGCCCGAGGAGCCAGGCCGAGACAGAGGCACAGAGACCTCTGAGGGGGAGGGGAACAGCCCGAAGGCACCGGGAAACAGCGGCTCACAGACCCAGACCTGAGAAGGGTGAACCCAGAAGCCGAGGCCCAGGGACCACGGGGTCGGAGAGGGGGACCGGGAAAGTTCGCGAACAGGGAGAGGGAAACACCAAACCCGGGGCCCCAGAAAAGCTTATTCTAAGATCAACAATACTTTACCAAAAATGAGCGAATCAGAAGATCCACAACAGCCCCGCTTCCAGATTCCCCCCAACACCGCAAAAAAAGCTATAAAAGCGATCAAGCATGAGCAGATGAGAGAAAAACCAGAAACACTTTTTGCTGACTGTTACAACAATGGGACAAAAAGTAACCTCATTTTCTACTCAGATCAGCCAGTGGCTTGTATCACAGCAATAAAATCACACTATACCAATGTTAAGCTAGAAAATACCGCAAATGGGTCCATAATGAAAATTAACACACCAGGAGACAGTTCAACTACGACGGTCAACGCGTACAATACCGGAACAATATTAGTGCAAGGCAACCTCGACAAATTTGCAACGGCCTTCAGGACACTGAAAAAATTAACTAAGGGGGGAAGGAACAGCCCCAGAGTGGCCCGCACTCCCCCCAACATTGACAACTTACCAGGAGAAAATCTGCCTGGTCAGGAGGTGAACGAGCCACACAGTTCAAACCAGACACTAACCCCGGGGAACCACAGCCACACGATACAACTGACAAACCCCAGCATAACTACCAGGGAGGAAGCCACACATAGTCCCCCTACCATTCCCAGCTCACCAAGAGAAGAGCAGCATAGCCAGGAAGTGAGTGAGCCCTCCAGGGCCGACCAGCCTAGCCAGGAAGTGAGTGAGCCTTCCAGGGGCCCGACCAGACACATACCCCGGGATCACACAGC
>NC_140989.1:374776557-374851928 GCF_052327205.1 Somniosus microcephalus | reverse complement strand
TCTCTGTAATTAAATTCCAACGTGTAGAATCCCATCGAGCTCCCTGGCAAGATGTTGACTTAAAACCGCTGTTCGTTTATTAAATTCATTCTGGGGATGTGGGCGTCGCTGGCACGGCCGGCATTTATTGCCCATCCCGAGTTACCCTGAGAAGGTGGGGGTGGGCCTTCTCCCTGACCAACTGCGGGCCGTGAGGAGATGGACCTTCTCCCTGACCCACTGCGGGCCGTGGGGAGATGGACCTTCTCCCTGACCCACTGCGGGCCATGGGGAGATGGACCTTCTCCCTGACCACTGCGGGCCGTGGGGAGATGGACCTTCTCCCTGACCCACTGTGGGCCGTGGGGAGATGGACCTTCTCCCTGGCCCACTGCGGGCCGTGGGGAGATGGACCTTCTCCCTGACCTACTGCGGGCCGTGGGGAGATGGACATTCTCGCTGACCCACTGCGGGCCGTGGGGGTGGGCCTTCTCCCTGACCCACTGCAGGCCGTGGGGAGATGGACCTTCTCCCTGACCCACTGCGGGCCGTGGGGATATGGACCTTCTCACTGACCCACTGCAGGCCGTGGGGAGATGGACCTTCTCCCTGACCCACTGCGGGCCGTGGGGAGATGGACCTTCTCCCTGACCCACATCGGGCCGTGGGGAGATGGAGCTTCTCCCTGACCCACTGCGGGCCGTGGGGAGATGGACCTCCTCCCTGACCCACTGCGGGCCGTGGGGAGATGGACCTTCTCCCTGAGCCACTGCGGGCCGTGGGGAGATGGACCTTCTCCCTGACCCACTGCGGGCCGTGGGGAGATGGACCTTCTCCCTGAGCCACTGCAGGCCGTGGGGAGATGGACCTTCTCCCTGACCCACTGCGGGCCGTGGGGAGATGGACCTTCTCCCTGACCCACTGCGGGCCGTGGGGAGATGGACCTTCTCCCTGACCCACTGCGGGCCGTGGGGAGATGGAGCTTCTCCCTGACCCACTGCGGGCCGTGGGGAGATGGACCATCTCCCTGACCCACTGCGGGCCGTGGGGAGATGGACCTTCTCCCTGACCCACTGAGGGCCGTGGGGAGATGGACCTTCTCCCTGACCCACTGCGGGCCGTGGTGAGATGGACCTTCTCCCTGACCCACTGAGGGCCGTGGGGAGATGGACCTTCTCCCTGACCCACTGCGGGCCGTGGGGAGATGGACCTTCTCCCTGACCCACTGAGGGCCGTGGGGAGATGGACCTTCTCCCTGACCCACTGCGGGCCGTGGGGAGATGGACCATCTCCCTGACCCACTGCGGGCCGTGGGGAGATGGACCTTCTCCCTGACACACTGCGGGCCGTGGGGAGATGGACCTTCTCCCTGACCCACTGCGGGCCGTGGGGAGATGGACCATCTCCCTGACCCACTGCGGGCCGTGGGGAGATGGACCTTCTCCCTGACCCACTGCGGGCCGTGGGGAGATGGACCTTCTCCCTGACCCACTGCGGGCCGTGGGGAGATGGACCATCTCCCTGACCCACTGCGGGCCGTGGGGAGATGGACCTTCTCCCTGACACACTGCGGGCCGTGGGGAGATGGACCTTCTCCCTGACCCACTGCGGGCCGTGGGGAGATGGACCATCTCCCTGACCCACTGCGGGCCGTGGGGAGATGGACCTTCTCCCTGACCCACTGTGGGCCGTGGGAAGATGGACTTTCTCCCTGACCCACTGCAGGCCGTGGGGAGATGGACCTTCTTTAAGCTGATGAGTGAAGGTTGAATTGAGATAAGTTCCCCTGGTGTTGGTGTCTGAGGGAACGATTCATTGCCAATAGTCTGACTGCAGCAGGACATTAAAATAAGGCAAAGAAGATCGAAAAACCCTCTAAATGATCCTTTTGATTCACTTTCCGATCTGTATTAATGATGTGAACAAACCATCGCCCAAAATAGTCGAGTTTATGATAAAAGTTAGAGATCCGTCATAATTCTGAGCAGGATTTTCATTTGCTGTTGGGGTTTTGTCAATGAGTTGGTGTAAAAGTCTCTGGTTTGGAGCTGATTTATTGTCTCTTTAACCCTCAGACAGTATCGAGTATCGGGGAATATATATAAACAATGCGAATGTATATTTATACACTCAGGGATATACCTGTTTATACACTGTATGAATAGAACTGCGTTTATGTGCTAAACCATAAATGTATTTTGATGCTTTGGCAACATAAGATGTAACTTATCATGCCAATAAAGCGATTTAAATTGTAAAAAAAAAAAAAATTGTGAATCTCTGACCCGTTTTATCATCTCGCTGCCTCTGTCCTGTCGGCGTTCCGGGAGAATCTTTCAGCTCAGCACTGGCCCACTAAATGCTGCTCATTTTATTCTTGTCCCAATCATTAACCTCCTAACTGAGCAACTCTGCTGGAAAATTAACTCTAACAAAGGGCCTGATCACTCGGTGATGGGAAGTGACAGGAATCGGTGGGATTGTACTTTCTGGAGCCACTAACTTCTGTGCTCAATAATACACTAATGAACATCATTAACCAGGGGACTGAACCGTGCTGATAGCCACTGGTTTAGTTAGTGAGAACGACAGGCTCTTAGTCACACGACACAGTGTAAACCCAAGATAGCAACACTTGAAGCCCGCAAATCAATGTCAAGGGGTGAGTGGATTTGTAGAAGTAACAATGATTCATAAGATGCTCCGTTTATGCTCCAGTGTCTCAGGAGCAGTTTCTGTAATATATGATCCTTCTATTGAAATATCTTCCCTTCCCGAATTGATGCAGCCACACACAGCAGGAGCCTGTTGTGTCTCTCTCTCCCTGGGCTGTCTGGTGATGTTTCATTCCTGTTTCAACAACAACTTGTATTTATATAGCGCCTTTAACATAGTAAATCCCCCCAAGGCGCTTCACAGGAGCGTGAATCAGACACACCGGGTCACATAAGGAGATATTAGGACAGGTGACCAAAAGCTTGGTCAAAGAGGGAGGTTTTAAGGAGCGTCTTAAAGGAGGAGAGAGAGGTAGAGAATCAGAGAGGTTTAGGGAGGGAATTCCAGAGCTTAGGGCCCAGGCAGCTGAAGGCACGGCCGCCAATGGTGGAGCGATTAAAATTGGGGATGGACAAGAGGGCAGAATTGGAGGAGCGCAGAGATCTCGGAGGGTTGTGGGGCTGGAGGAGGTTACAGAGATAGGGAGGGGTGAGACCATGGAGGGATTTGAACACAAGGATCAGAATTTTAAAATCGAGGCGTTGTCAGACTGTCAGCCAATGTAGGTCAGTGAGCACAGGGGTGAGGGGTGAACGGGAGTTGGTGAGAGTTAGGACACGGGGCAGTGAGCACAGGGGTGAGGGGTGAACGGGACTTGGTGTGAGTTAGGACACAGGGCAGTGAGCACAGGGGTGAGGGGTGAACGGGACTGGGTGTGAGTTAGGACACAGGGCAGTGAGCACAGGGGGTGATGGGTGAACGGGACTGGGTGTGAGTTAGGACACGGGGCAGTGAGCACAGGGGGTGATGGGTGAACGGGACTGGGTGTGAGTTAGGACACGGGGCAGTGAGCACAGGGGTGATGGGTGAACGGGACTTGGTGTGAGTTAGGACACGGGGCAGTGAGCACAGGGGTGAGGGGTGAACGGGACTGGGTGTGAGTTAGGACACGGGGCAGTGAGCACAGGGGGTGATGGGTGAACGGGACTGGGTGTGAGTTAGGACACGGGGCAGTGAGCACAGGGAGTGAGGGGTGAACGGGACTGGGTGTGAGTTGGGACACGGGGCAGTGAGCACAGGGGGTGATGGGTGAACGGGACTGGGTGTGAGTTAGGACACGGGGCAGTGAGCACAGGGGGTGATGGGTGAATGGGACTGGGTGTGAGTTAGGACACGGGGCAGTGAGCACAGGGGGTGAGGGGTGAACGGGACTTGGTGTGAGTTAGGTCACGGGGCAGTGAGCACAGGGGGTGAGGGGTGAACGGGACTTGGTGTGAGTTAGGACACGGGGCAGTGAGCACAGGGGGTGATGGGTGAACGGGACTGGGTGTGAGTTAGGACACGGGGCAGTGAGCACAGGGGGTGATGGGTGAATGGGACTGGGTGTGAGTTAGGACACGGGGCAGTGAGCATAGGGGGTGATGGGTGAACGGGACTGGGTGAGAGTTAGGACACGGGGCAGTGAGCACAGGGGGCGATGGGTGATCGGGACTGGGTGTGAGTTAGGACAAGGGGCAGTGAGCACAGGGGGTGATGGGTGATCGGGACTGGGTGTGAGTTAGGACAAGGGGCAGTGAGCACAGGGGGTGATGGGTGAACGGGACTGGGTGTGAGTTAGGACACGGGGCAGTGAGCACAGGGGGTGATGGGTGAAGGGGACTGGGTGTGAGTTAGGACACGGGGCAGTGAGCACAGGGGGTGATGGGTGAACGGGACTGGGTGTGAGTTAGGACACGGGGCAGTGAGCACAGGGGGTGATGGGTGAACGGGACTTGGTGTGAGTTAGGACACGGGGCAGTGAGCACAGGGGGTGAGGGGTGAACGGGACTGGGTGTGAGTTAGGACACGGGGCAGTGAGCACGGGGTGATGGGTGAACGGGACTGGGTGTGAGTTAGGACACGGGGCAGTGAGCACGGGGTGATGGGTGAACGGGACTGGGTGTGAGTTAGGACACGGGGCAGTGAGCACAGGGGGTGATGGGTGAACGGGACTGGGTGTGAGTTAGGACACGGGGCAGTGAGCACAGGGGGTGATGGGTGAATGGGACTGGGTGTGAGTTAGGACACGGGGCAGTGAGCACAGGGTGTGAGGGGTGAACGGGACTTGGTGTGAGTTAGGACACGGGGCAGTGAGCACAGGGGGTGATGGGTGAACGGGGCTCGGTGCGAGTTAGGACACGGGGCAGTGAGCACAGGGGGTGATGGGTGAACAGGACTTGGTGTGAGTTAGGACACGGGGCAGTGAGCACAGTGGGTGAGGGGTGAATGGGACTTGGTGTGAGTTAGGACACGGGGCAGTGAGCACAGGGGGTGATGGGTGAACGGGACTTGGTGTGAGTTAGGACACGGGGCAGTGAGCACAGGGGGTGATGGGTGAACGGGACTGGGTGTGAGTTAGGACACGGGGCAGTGAGCACAGGGGGTGATGGGTGAACGGGACTTGGTGTGAGTTAGGACACGGGGCAGTGAGCACAGGGGTGAGGGGTGAACGGGACTTGGTGTGAGTTAGGACACGGGGCAGTGAGCACAGGGGGTGATGGGTGAACGGGACTTGGTGTGAGTTAGGACACGGGGCAGTGAGCACAGGCGTGAGGGGTGAACGGGACTTGGTGTGAGTTAGGACACGGGGCAGTGAGCACAGGGGTGAGGGGTGAACGGGACTTGGTGTGAGTTAGGACACGGAGCAGCAGAGTTTTGGATGAGTTGAGGTTTAGGGAGGGTGGAAGGTGGGAGGCGGGCCAGGAGAGGTTGGAATAGTCGAGTCTGGAGGGGACACAGGCACGGATTGGGGCCATTGGAACAGTAAACCAGAAATCTTGTAGAGAAATGTGTGGCGGTTAGGGATTGAGAATCAGAGAGAGCTGGAGCGAATGGTGGAGTGAGACACTCTCTCCGTCTCTCACTTCACTCCCGCTGTGGGTTCACACTGAACTCCCAGCAGCGATTGTCCTGGAGATTCCTCACCGTTTACACAGCGTCCTTTCATAGAACCGTCAGTTGTAGCGCTGGGGCACGGTGCTGTTAATGATGTACCGGAGACATGGCGATTCAGGAGCACTTAACATCTGTACCGTTCAATGATTCATTCATACTTTACACAGCTTTAGGATTCTGTTACTAATGGTCACTCCATTCATTCTACATAGAGAATTAAAAATAACCTATTCCAATATGTGGCTTTAGTCACTGCCTTTAGTCGATGCTGTGACAATTGTCGATTCTTCAATCTCTATTATCTCTGTATATTGCCACGCTCTCCATCTTTATCACCCATTAGTTTTATTGATTGCTGCAACAGCCACTTTCTGGAGATTCCGGTCTAACGGGTGAGCTGTCTGATCATTTGGGAAATGATGTAGAATCATAGAATCATAGAAAGTTACAGCACGGAAGGAGGCCATTCAGCCCATCGTGTCCACGCCGGCCAACAGAGAGCTATCCAGCCTAATCCCACTTCCCAGCTCTTGGTCCGTAGCCCTGCAGGTTAGAACATCCCAAGTGCACATCCAGGTACTTTTTAAATGTGGTTCGGGTTCCTGCCTCTACCACCCTTTCAGGCAGTGAGTTCCAGACCCCCACCACCCTCTGGGTGGAGAAATTTCCCCTCAAATCCCCTCTAAACCTTCCACCAATTACTTTAAATCTGTGCCCCCTGGTTTTTGACCCCTCTGCTAAGGCAAATAGGTCCTTTCTATCTACTTTATCTATGCCCCATATAATTTTATACACCTCAATAAGGTCTCCCCTCAGCCTCCTCTGTTCCAAGGGAAACAGACCCAGCCTATCCAGTCTTTCCTCATAGCTAAGATTCTCTACTCCCAGCAACATCCTTGTAAATCTCCTCTGTACCCTCTCTAGTGCAATCACATCTTTCCTGTAATGTGGTGACCAGAACTGCACGCAGTTCTCTAGCTGAGGCCTAACTAGTGTTTTATACAGTTGAAGCATAACCTCCCTGCTCTTGTATTCTCTGCCACGGCTAATAAAGGCAAGCATTCTGTATGCCTTCTTAACCACTGTGATGAAATATTCCATTCACCACTGCCTGTGACTGAGATCGGTTTCAGTGTCATTTCCCTTCCCCCAGACCTCATTGTATTGTGTACTGGAATGTGCTGTATTGTATACTGGAATGTGCTGGAATGTGCTGTGTGTAGGGCTCCGCCCATACCTGGCCCCGTTTGTAAGCTAGCTTCAGTCTGGCCTCAGTCTCCAGAAGGAAGACATCTCTCTCTCTTACGTGTTACTTTCTAAGTTAATAAAAGCCTTGTTTTTGTTCTGCTAACTTCGAGTCTCGGAATTATTGAGGCACATCAATTTTATTAACTTATTTTTCAACACTATGGATCAACTCCTGAAACCCGAACGTTTGGATTTGGATCAACATGCTCCGGACGCATCAGCACGCTTCGGACACTGGTTTGAGTGTATGGAATTCTTCCTGGACAATTCCGCAGCCGTCAAAGATGCTACGGACGCTGCGAGGATGAGACTCGGAATTCTGCGGAATTGGGTAAGCCACCGGGTTTACCCCCTCATCCAAGACGCCGAGACGTACCTGGCCGCCTGCGACATCTTAAAGGCACATTACCAGCAGCCTACGAATGAGGTGTATGCTAGGCACCTGCTCGCTACCCGCGCACAGCGACCTGGGGAATCGGTGGAGGAGTTCCTAAGCACCCTGAAAATGCTTGGCAAAGACTGCAAGTGCCGAGATGTAAAAGCCGCAGTGTACACTGACGAGCTTGTTCGCGATGCCTTCATCACAGGCCTCAGCTCCACTTACATCCGGCAAAGACTGCTGGAAAAAATGGGGTTGGACCTGAAACAGGCTGCGGACACCGCGCGATCCCTGGATGTGGCCCAGAGAAACTCGGACGCCTACTCTTCAGCCCGCGCCGTCCACGCCGCCACGTGTGCACCGAGGGTGCCGCCATCTTGGAAGGCATCTTCCCGGCCCGACAGCCCGACACCGGCTGGGCCCCGCTCTCCCCCCAGAAGCCCTACGACAGCCGCGACGCGTCAGGGACCCAACTGCTACTTCTGCGGGCAGCCAAAGCACACCAGAAACCTGTGCCCGGCGAAAGGCACCACCTGCTTTAAGTGCGGTAAGAAGGGGCACTTCGGGAAGGTGTGCAGAGGGAACCCCGCCGGAAAACCAACCACCGGAAAACCCGCCACCGCCGCGTGTGCGCCGTGGGAGCGGCCATCTTGGACGCCATCTTGCCCGACCTCGTGGGGTCCGCCATCTTGTGAGCAGACAGCGTGGATGCCATCTTGTATCGATCAGGGCCCTACAGTGGCATCGGTCACAGTGGACCAGACCAGGCCGCACCCGCTATCCAGATCAATGGTGGACATCGAGGTAAACGGGTGCCGGGTTAAATGCTTAATTGACAGTGGAAGCACGGAGAGCTTTATCCACCCAGAACTGGCACAACAACTCTCCCTAAAGGTGGCCCCTACTCAGGGTACCATCTCTATGGCTGATAAAACCCAGACATCGACCATTCTGGGTTACTGCACGGTACAATTGTGCGTTAACGGAACTGTATATGATAATTTTAAAGTATTAATCATGAAGAACCTATGTGCGAGCGTGATCTTGGGCCTGGATTTCCAGTGCAACCACCAAAGCATCACACTCAAGTACGGTGGGTCCCAGCCGCCCCTCACAGTGTGCGGTCTGGCTACCCTGAAGGTAAAGCCGCCTTCGCTAAACGCGAACCTTACCCCTAACTGCCGGCCAATAGCGACCAAAAGCAGGAGGTACAGCTGGGGGGACAGGCGGTTTATCGCGACCGAGGTAGACAGGCTCCTGAAAGAGCGCATTATTGAACGCAGCAACAGCCCGTGGCGCGCCCAAGTGGTAGTGGTAAGGGGTAGCGAGAAGAAACGGATGGTGATCGACTATAGTCAAACGATCAACAGGTACACCCTACTAGACGCCTACCCGCTACCCCGCATATCAGAAATGGTGAACCAAATCGCCCAATACCGGGTGTTCTCCACCATCGACCTCAAGTCAGCGTACCACCAGCTCCCTATCAGACCAGAGGACCGCCCGTACACCGCCTTCGAGGCGAACGGACGCCTCTACCAATTCCTCAGAGTCTCCTTTGGGGTGACGAATGGGGTCTCGGTCTTCCAGAGGGAGATGGACCGCATGGTCGATGACCACCACTTGCAGGCAACCTTCCCCTACCTCGACAACATCACCATCTGCGGTCACAACCAGCAGGATCACGACTCGAACCTCGAGAGGTTCCTGAAAACCGCACAAAAACTCAACCTCACCTACAACGAGGACAAGTGCGTTTACAACACCATGCGCCTCTGCATACTAGGCAGCGTGGTGGAGAATGGGGAAATCGGGCCAGACCCCAACCGATTGCGCCCCCTACGGGAGCTGCCCCTGCCCAACACTCCCAAAGCCCTGAAAAGGTGACTGGGGTTATTTTCTTATTATTCCCAATGGGTCCCCAACTACTCCGACAAAGCCCGCCCCCTCTTGAAAGCATCCGCTTTCCCGTTCTCTCCTGAGGCCCACGCCACCTTCAAAAGCATTAAGCAGGATATTGAGCGGGCCACGCTACAGGCAGTGGACGAGAACACTCCATTTCAAGTGGAAAGTGATGCGTCTGACTTCGCCTTGGCGGCCACCCTCAACCAGGCGGGGCGGCCCGTAGCTTTCTTCTCGAGGACCCTCCAAGGGCCCGAGATCAGACACTCCTCCGTGGAAAAGGAGGCCCAAGCCATCGTGGAGGCAGTGCGCCACTGGCGCCACTACCTAGCCGGCAAACGCTTCACCCTACTTACCGACCAGCGGTCGGTAGCGTTTATGTTCAATAATAAACAGAGGGGGAAGATTAAAAATGATAAGATTCTTAGGTGGCGGATCGAGCTCTCCACCTTCGAGTACGACATCATTTACCGGCCAGGGGCCCTTAACGAATCCCCTGACGCCCTCTCACGAGGGATGTGTGCCAGCGCCACCGGGGATCGGCTACAGACCCTCCACAACGACCTCTGCCACCCAGGGGTCACGCGGCTGTTCCACTTCATAAAGTCCCGTAACTTACCCTACTCGATTGAGGAAGTTCGGTCCCTGACCAGGAACTGCCGCACTTGCGCTGAGTGCAAGCCTCGGTTCTACCGCCCAGATAGAGCCCACTTAATCAAAGCTACACGGCCCTTTGAGCGGCTCAGCTTAGATTTCAAGGGCCCCCTCCCGTCCGTCGACCGCAATGTTTACTTCCTGAACATTGTGGACGAATACTCCCGGTTCCCATTCGCCTTCCCCTGCCCAGACATGACCAGCGCCACGGTCATTAAATGCCTCAACAGCCTGTTCTGCCTGTTCGGTATGCCGAGCTACATCCATACGGATAGGGGGGCGTCCTTCATGAGTGAAGAGCTACGCCAGTACATGCTGTCCAAGGGGATCGCCACGAGCCGTACCACCAGCTACAACCCCCGGGGTAACGGCCAAGTGGAGCGAGAGAACGGGACAGTATGGAAAGCAGTCACTCTAGCTCTAAGGACCAAGGGCCTCCCTATCTCCCGCTGGCAGGAAGTCCTCTCGGATGTGCTCCATTCGATACGGTCGCTATTGTGTACGGCCACTAATACCACGCCTCATGAACGAATGTTTGTCTTTCCCCGGAAATCCAACTCAGGTGTATCCATGCCGTCATGGCTCTCCACCCCAGGTCCGGTACTCGTGCGAAGGCATGTGAGGGGCCACAAGACGGACCCTCTCGTGGAGCCAGTACACCTACTCCACGCCAACCCCCAATACGCATATGTCCGGCACGCCGACGGAAGGGAGGACACCGTGTCCATAAAAGACGTCGCCCCAGCCGGCATCGACAACAACCACGGCAATAGCGGCAACGACGATCACAGCAACTCTTGCCCACCCACTACTCTTTCATCACCCCCGGAAGAACACCGACCAACGGCACCCCCACCAACTACCCCTCCAACAACCCTGGCGGCACCCCCGGCAGAGACCCAGGAGGCTACCGGGGACACCCAGCCGACACCCACGGCACCGCAACAGCCACGTCGGTCGCAGAGGACTATCAAACCCCCGAACAGACTAAATCTATAGAAGGGGTGAATGTGATGAAATATTCCATTCACCACTGCCTGTGACTGAGATCGGTTTCAGTGTCATTTCCCTTCCCCCAGACCTCATTGTATTGTGTACTGGAATGTGCTGTATTGTATACTGGAATGTGCTGGAATGTGCTGTGTGTAGGGCTCCGCCCATACCTGGCCCCGTTTGTAAGCTAGCTTCAGTCTGGCCTCAGTCTCCAGAAGGAAGACATCTCTCTCTCTTACGTGTTACTTTCTATGTTAATAAAAGCCTTGTTTTTGTTCTGCTAACTTCGAGTCTCGGAATTATTGAGGCACATCAACCACCTTATCTACCTGGCCTGCTATCTTCAGGGATCTGTGGACATGCACTCCAAGGTCCCTTTGTTCCTCTACAATACTCAGTGTCCTACCATTTAATGCATATTCCCTTTCCTTGTTAGCCCTCCCCAAATGCATTACCTCACACTTCTCTGGACTGAATTCCATTTGCCACTGTTTTGCCCACCTGACCAATTTATTGATATCTTCCTGCAGTCTACAGCTTCCTTCTTCAGTATCAACCACACAGCCGATTTTAGTATCATCTGCAAACTTCTTAATCATACCCCCTATATTCAAGTCTAGATCATTGATATATTCCACAAACAGCAAGGGACCTAGTACTGAGCCCCTAATTGCCTTGAGAAGGTGGTGGTGAGCTGCCTTCTTGAACCGCTGCAGTCCGTGTGGTGAAGGTGCTCCCACAGTGCTGTTAGGGAGGGAGTTCCAGGATTTTGACCCAGCGACGATGAAGGAACGGCGATACACTTCTAAGTTAGGATGGTGCGTGACTCGGAGGGGAACTTGGAGGTGGTGGTGTTCCCATGCTCCTGCTGCCCTTGTCCTTCTAGGTGGAAGAGGTCGTGGGTTTGGGAGGTTCTTCAGTGACTCCACTTCAAAAGTACTTCATTGACTGTAAAGCACTTTGAGATGTAAATGCAAGTCTTTCTTTATTCTTTTTCTGTCAAAGAAGCCTTGGTGAGTTGCAGCAGTGCATCTTGTAGATGGTACACACTGCAGCCACGGTACGCCGGTGGTGGAGGGAGTGAATGTTTAAGGTGGTGGATGGGGTGCCAATCAAGCGGGCTGCATTGTCCCGGATGGTGTCGAGCTTCTTGAGTGTTGTTGGAGCTGCATTCATCCAGGCAAGTGGAGAGTATTCCATCACACTCCTGACTTGTGCCTTGTAGATGGTGGAAAGGCTTTGGGGAGTCAGGAGGTGAGACACTCGCTGCAGAATACCCAGCCTCTGACCTGCTCTTGTAGCCACAGTATTTATGTGGTTGGTCCAGTTAAGTTTCTGGTCAATGATGACCCCCAGGATGTTGATGGTAGGGGATTCGGTGATGCTAATGCTGTTGAATGTCAAGGGGATGTGAAAAGGGTCATTGCCCGGCACTTGTGTGACGCGAATGTTACCTGCCATTTATCAGCCCAAGCCTAAATGTTGTCCAGGTCTTGCTGCATGTGGGTACGGACTGCTTCATTATCTAAGAAGTTGCAAATGGAACTGAACACTGTGCAATCATCAGTGAACACCCCCACTTCTGATTTTATGATGGAGGGAAGTTCATTGGTGAAGCAGCTGAAGATGGTTGGGCCAAGGACACTGCCCTGAGGAACTCCTGCAGTGATGTTGTCGGGCTGCCATGATTGGCCTCCAATTACCACAACCATCTTCCTTTGTGCTCGGTATGACTCCAGCCAGTGGAGAGCTTTCCCCCTGATTCCCATTGACTTCAGTTTTACTAGGTCTGCTTGATGCCAGACTCGGTCAAATGCTGCCTTAGAGCAGAGAAGGTTAAGAGGTGACTTCATAGAGGTGTACAAAATCATGAAGGGTTTTGATCGAGTAAATAAGGAGAAACTGTTTCCAGTGGCAGGAGGGTTGGTAACCAGAGGACACAGGGTGAAGGGAATTGGCAAATCGCTCCCAGTGACGGGGAATCGCTCCCAGTGATAAGGAATCGCTCCCAGTGACGGGGAATCGCTCTCAGTGACGGGGAATCGCTCCCAGTGACGGGGAATCGCTCCCAGTGATTAGGAATCGCTCCCAGTGACGGGGAATCGCACCCAGTGACGGGGAATCTCTCCCAGTGACGGGGAATGGCTCCCAGTGACGGGGAATCGCTCCCAGTGACAGGGAATCGCTCCCAGTGACAGAGAATCTCTCCCAGTGACGGGGAATGGCTCCCAGTGACGGGGAATCGCTCCCAGTGACAGGGAATCGCTCCCAGTGACAGGGAATCTCTCCCAGTGACGGGGAATGGCTCCCAGTGACGGGGAATCGCTCCGAGTGACGGGGAATCGCTCCCAGTGACGGAGAATCTCTCCCAGTGACGGGGAATGGCTCCCAGTGACGGGGAATCGCTCCCAGTGACAGGGAATCGCTCCCAGTGACAGGGAATCTCTCCCAGTGACAGGGAATCTCTCCCAGTGATGGGGAATCGCTCCCAGTGACAGGGAATCGCTCCCAGTGACAGGGAATCGCTCCCAGTGATGGGATATCACTCCCAGTGACAGGGAATCGCTCCCAGTGACAGGGAATCTCTCCCAGTGACGGGGAATCACTCCCAGTAACTGGGAATCTCTCCCAGTGATGGGGAATCACTCCCAGTGACAGGGAATCGCTCCCAGTGACAGGGAATCGCTCCCAGTGACAGGGAATCTCTCCCAATGACGGGGAATCTCGCCCAGTGATGGGGAATCGTCACTCCCAGTGACAGGGAATCGTTCCCAGTGACGGGGAATCTCTCCCAGTGAGGGGGAATCTCTCCAGTGATGGGATATCGCTCCCACTGATGAGGAGTCACTCCCAGTGATGGGGAACCGCTCCCAGTGACGGGGAATCGCTCTCAGTGACGGGGAATCGCTCCCAGTGACGGGGAATCGCTCCCAGTGATTAGGAATCTCTCCCAGTGACGGGGAATCTCTCCCAGTGACGGGGAATCGTTCCCAGTGACGGGGAATCTCTCCCAGTGACGGGGAATCGCTCCCAGTGATGGGGAATCGCTCCCAGTGAAGGGGAATCGCTCCCAGTGACGGGCAATTGCTCCCAGTGACCAGGAATCTCTCCCAGTGACGGGGAATCACTCCTGGGGAGGATGAGGTGAGATTCGTGCAGTTGTTTCCAAATCCTGTCCAGTTTAATAATTCATGTCTCTAAATATTTCAGTGGCGTGAAGCTATTTTTAGTTAGACAGCTAACATCATTCTTCGACACTACAGCGATCTAATTACCCAGCTGTCTAACTGTCCAGCACACAGTGCAGTGCGATGGAGCGCGTACAGTTTTATTAAGACATCCCTGAGTGTATGGATATTTCTGGATTTTAAGACATTGTAGTGGGAGCTTTACCCTGTGTCTAACCGATGCTGTACCTGCCCTGGGAGTGTTTGATGGGACAGTGTAGAGGGAGCTTTACCCTGTGTCTAACCTGTGCTGTACCTGCCCTGGGAGTGTTTGATGGGACAGTGTAGAGGGAGCTTTATTCTGTGTCTAACCCGTGCTGTACCTGCTCTGGGAGTGTTTGATGGGACAGTGTAGAGGGAGCTTTACTCTGTATCTAACCCGTGCTGTACCTGCCCTGGGAGTGTTTGATGGGACAGTGTAGAGGGAGCTTTACTCTGTATCTAACCCGTGCTGTACCTGCCCTGGGAGTGTTTGATGGGACAGTGTAGAGGGAGCTTTACTCTGTATCTAACCCGTGCTGTACCTGCCCTGGGAGTGTTTGATGGGACAGTGTAGAGGGAGCTTTACTCTGTATCTAACCCGTGCTGTACCTGCCCTGGGAGTGTTTGATGGGACAGTGTAGAGGGAGCTTTACTCTGTATCTAACCCGTGCAGGGGAAGGCACCAGCAGCCAGGTTCAGGGCACCATGACTGGCTCTGCTGCACAGAAGGGCGGGAAAAAGAGGGATAGGGCTATAGTGATAGGGGATTCAATTGTAAGGGGGATAGATAGGAGTTTCTGTGGCCGAGACCGAGACTCCAAGATGGTATGTTGCCTCCCTGGTGCAAGGGTCAAGGATGTCTCGGAGCGGGTGCAGAGCATTCTGAAGGGGGAGGGGGATCAGCCAGTTGTCGTGGTACATGTAGGTACCAACGATGTAGGTAAAAAGAGGGAGGAGGTCCTACAAGCTGAATTTAGGGAGTTAGGAGCTAAATTGAAAAGTAGGACCTCAAAGGTAGTAATCTCTGGATTGCTACCAGTGCCACGAGCTAATAAGTTTAGAGAGAGTAAGATAGATAAGCTAAATACGTGGCTTGAGCAGTGGTGCAAGGGAGAGGGATTTAAATTCTTGAGGCATTGGAACCAGTTCTTGGGGAGGAGTGACCTGTACCAAGGGGACGGTCTACACCTGAACTGTGAGGGAGCCGATGTCCTCGGGGTAATATTTTCTAGGGCGGTTCGGGAGGATTTAAACTAATTTGGCAGGGGGATGGGAACCTAGGTAGTGGAAAAGAGGGAAGTCATATGAAGTCAGAAATAGATGGTAGAAAGGTGAGAAGCAATAAGCAAAGGAGAGAAACACAAAGGGCCAAACTAATTCATAATGAGAGTGTGAAAAAAGCAAGCCTGAAGGCTTTGTATCTTAATGCTAGAAGCATTAGGAACAAGGTGGATGAATTAGTTGTGGAAATAGAGGTAAACAAGTATGATTTGATTGGGATTACAGAAACGTGGCTGCAGGGTGGGCAAGGCTGGGAACTTAACATCCAGGGATATACAATATTTAGGAAGGATCGGCAAAAAGGTAGGGGAGGTGGGGTAGCATTGCTGGTAAAGGAGGGGATTAATGCAATGGAAAGGAAGGATATTAACTCGGATGAAACGGAATCTGTATGGGTAGAAATGAGAAATAGCAAGGGGAGGAAAACGTTAGTGGGTGTGATATATAGGCCTCCAAATAGTAATATGGAGGTGAGGGAAGGCATAAAAAGGGAAATTAGAGAAGCGTGCGATAAGAGCACAGCTGTCATCATGGGTGACTTTAATTTACATATTGATTGGACTACCCAAATTAGTAAAAATTCTGAGGAGGAGGAATTCCTGGAATGTTTTCGGGACGGTTATCTGGACCAATATGTCGAGGAGCCGACTCGAGATCAGGCCATTTTAGACTGGGTATTGTGCAATGAGAAGGGACTTATCAGCAATCTTCTTGTACGAGGCCCCTTGGGTCAGAGCGATCATAATATGATCGAGCTCTCAGTCGAGATGGAGAGTGAGGAAATTGAATCAGAGACTAAGGTCCAGAACTTAAATAAAGGGAATTACGAGGGTATGAGACGGGAATTGGGTAAGATTGATTGGGTGGTGTTTCTGGGGGGATTGACAGTGGATAGACAATGGCAAGCATTCAAAGATAGAATGGAAGAATTCCAGAACATGTTTATACCGGTTTGGCATAAAAATAAACCTAAAAATGTGACTCAACCGTGGATAACGAGGGAAATTAGGGACAGCATAAAATCAAAAAAAAGGGCATATCAACTGGCAAAAAAAAGCACCAGACCGGAAGATTGGGGGCAGTACAGGATACAGCAAAAGAGGACAAAGGGATTAATCAGGAAGGGGAAAATAGAATACGAAAGTAAACTTGCAGCAAACATAAAGACAGACTGCAAAAGCTTTTATCGGTATATCAGGAGGAAAAGACTGGTAAAATCCCAAGTCGGTCCCTTGCAGTCCGATTCGGGAGAATATATAATGGAGAATAAGGAAATGGCAGACCAATTAAACTCATACTTTGGTTCTGTATTCACAAAGGAGGACACAAATAACCTCCCAGGAATATCGGCAAACATAGGGACTAATGAGAGGGAGGAGCTGACAGAAATTAGTATCTCTAGGGATATGGTGTTGGGTAAGTTGAGGGGACTGAAGGCTGACAAATCCCCGGGGCCTGATAAACTACATCCTAGGGTACTTAAGGAGGTGGCCCTGGAGATAGCAGATGCTCTAAGGATCATCTTCCGGAACTCCATTGACTCGGGAACAGTACCCGTGGATTGGAGGGTAGCTAATGTTACCCCAATATTTAAAAAGGGGGGTAGAGAGAAAGCAGGGAATTATAGACCAGTAAGCCTTACATCGGTTGTGGGCAAAATGCTAGAGTCCATTATTAAGGATAAAATAGCGGAGCACTTGACAAATGGGGAAAGGATCGGACAGAGTCAACATGGATTTACAAAGGGTAAATCGTGTTTGACTAATCGGCTGGAATTTTTTGAGGAAGTAACTGGTAAAATAGATGGGGGAGAGCCAGTGGATGTGGTGTACCTTGACTTCCAGAAAGCCTTCGATAAGGTTCCACACAAAAGATTATCATGCAAAATTAAGGCTCATGGGATTGGGGGCAAAGTATTAACGTGGATAGAGAACTGGCTGGCGGATAGAAAACAGAGAGTTGGAATAAACGGCTCGTTTTCGGAGTGGCAGGCAGTGACCAGCGGGGTGCCGCAAGGATCTGTCCTGGGACCCCAGCTGTTCACAATATATATAAATGATCTGGATCAGGGAATTGGATGCAATATTTCCAAATTCGCTGACGACACTAAACTAGGAGGAGGGGTGGGCTCTGATGAGGATGTCAGGAGGCTACAGTGCGATTTGGACAGGTTGGGGGAATGGGCGGATACATGGCAGATGCACTATAATGTGGATAAATGCGAGGTTATCCACTTTGGGGGTAAAAACAGGAGGGTAGATTATTATCTAAATGGCAATAGATTGGGAGATGGGGAAGTGCAGAGGGACCTGGGTGTTCTTGTGCACCAGTCACTGAAGGAGAGCATGCAGGTGCAACAGGCGATTAAGAAGGCAAATGGTATGTTGGCCTTCATATCAAGGGGGTTCGAGTATAGGAATAGGGATACCTTACTACAGCTGTACAAGGTGCTGGTGAGACCGCATCTGGAGTATTGTGTACAGTTTTGGTCGCCCCATCTGCGGAAGGATGTTCTTGCCATGGAAAGAGTGCAACGGCGATTCACCAGGCTGATACCTGGAATGGCGGGAATGACCTACGAAGAGAGATTAAATAGTTTGGGCTTGTACTCACTGGAGTTTAGAAGATTGAGAGGGGATCTCATCGAAACATATAAAATTATGGCAGGCCTGGACAGGCTGAATTCAGAGAGAATGTTTCCAATGGCCGGGGAGCACAGAACCAGGGACCACAGTCTAAAAATAGCGGGCAAATCATTTAAAACAGAGATGAGGAAGAATTTCTTCACTCAAAGACTGGTGAGCCTGTGGAATTCCCTGCCACAGAGGGCTGTGAAGGCTAATTCAATAAATATTTTCAAGAGAGAATTGGATATATTTCTGAAGGCTAAGGGGATTAAGGGTTACGGAGAAAAGGCGGGGACAGGGTACTGAACTGGTAAGATCAGCTATGATCTCAGACGAAGATCAGCCATGATCTCATTGAATGGCGGAGCAGGCTCGAAGGGCCGAATGGCCTACTCCTGTTCCTATCTCTATGTGCTGTACCTGCCCTGGGAGTGTTTGATGGGACAGTGTAGAGGGAGCTTTATTCTGTATCTAACCCGTGCTGTACCTGCCCTGGGAGTGTTTGATGGGACAGTGTAGAGGGAGCATTATTCTGTATCTAACCTGTGCTATAGCTGCCCTGGGAATGTTTGATGGGACAGTGTAGAGGGAGCTTTACTCTGTATCTAACCCATGCTGTACCTGCCCTAGGAGTGTTTGATGGGACAGTGTAGAGG
Organism: Somniosus microcephalus; assembly: GCF_052327205.1. Taxonomy (NCBI): domain Eukaryota; kingdom Metazoa; phylum Chordata; class Chondrichthyes; order Squaliformes; family Somniosidae; genus Somniosus; species Somniosus microcephalus. The sequence goes on along the minus strand of NC_140989.1, from coordinate 374,833,351 downwards.
AAGCTTTACTCTGTATCTAACCCGTGCTGTACCTGCCCTGGGAGTGTTTGATGGGACAGTGTAGAGGGAGCTTTACACTGTATCTAACCCGTGCTGTACCTGCCCTGGGAGTGTTTGATGGGACAGTGTAGAGGAAGCTTTACTCTGTATCTAACCCGTGCTGTACCTGCCCTGGGAGTGTTTGATGGGACAGTGTAGAGGGAGCTTTACACTGTATCTAACCCGTGCTGTACCTGCCCTGGGAGTGTTTGATGGGACAGTGTAGAGGAAGCTTTACTTTGTATCTAACCAGTGCTGTTCCTGCCCTGGGAGTGTTTGATGGGACAGTGTAGAGGAAGCTTTACTCTGTATCTAACCCGTGCTGTACCTGCCCTGGGAGTGTTTGATGGGACAGTGTAGAGGGAGCTTTACACTGTATCTAACCCGTGCTGTACCTGCCCTGGGAGTGTTTGATGCGACAGTGTAGAGGGAGATTTACTCTCTATCTAACCCGTGTTGTTCCCGTCTCCGTTTCCAGGAGAACCCGTACATGTGCAACAACGAGTGTGACGCTCACACGCCCGAGCTCGCACACCCACCCGAGCTGATGCTGGATGACGAGGGGCGGATTCCCAACACCTTTTGGCAAAGTGTCTCCTGGAGGAGTTTCCCCGAGCCCCTCCTGATCAACATCACTCTGTCCTGGGGCAAGACCATCGAGCTGACCGAGGACATCGTCATCACCTTCGAGTCGGGCCGGCCAGAGCAGATGGTCCTGGAGAAATCTCTGGACCACGGCCGGACGTGGCAGCCCTACCAGTTCTACGCGGCCGACTGCCTCACCTCCTTCGGGATGGAGCCGAGAACGGCCCGGGATCTGAGCCCGGCCTCGGTGCTGGACATCATCTGCACAGAGGAGTACTCCAGGGGCTACGTGTGGAAGATGGACAAGATGGTTCGCTTCGAGATCCAGGAGCGTTTCGCCCTGTTCGGGGGGCCCCGTCTCCGCGACATGGCCTCGCTGTACGGCCAGCTGGACACCACCAAGGACCTGAGGGACTTCTTCACCCTGACCGACCTGCGGGTCAGGCTGCTCCGGCCGGCCACTGGGGCCACCAGTGTTGACCAGCACAACCTCTCCAAATACTTCTACGCCATCTCCAACCTGGACATTCGCGGGCGGTGAGAGCTCCTCGCCCCTTCTGGCCAGAGTCGCTGACCCCACATTTCACACCTAGGGGGCGCCGTGTCAGTGCAACATCTGGGGAAACTCACAGGGCCAACATCTGGGGGACACTCAGGGCCAACATCTGGAGGGCACTCTATCAGGGCCGTTATCTGGAGGACACTCTATCAGGGCCAACATCTGGGGGACACTCTATCAGGGCCAACATCTGGAGGACACTATCAGGGCCAACTTCTTGGGGGCACTCTATCAGGGCCAACATCTGGGGGACACTCTATCAGGGCCAACATCTGGAGGGCACTCACAGGGCCAACATCTAGAGGGCGCTCTATCAGGGCCAACATCTGGGGGACACTCACAGGGCCAACATCTGGGGGACACCCACAGGGCCAACATCTGGAGGACCCTCTATCAGGGCCAACATTTGGAGGGCACTCTTATCAGGGCCAATATCTGGGGGGCATTCTATCAGGGCTAACATCTGGGGGGCACTCTATCAGAGACAGCATCTGGGGGACACTCTATCAGGGCCAACATCTGGAGGACACTATCAGGGCCAACTTCTTGGGGGCACTCTATCAGGGCCAACATCTGGGGGACACTCTATCAGGGCCAACATCTGGAGGGCACTCACAGGGCCAACATCTAGAGGGCGCTCTATCAGGGCCAACACCTGGGGGACACTCACAGGGCCAACATCTGGGGGACACCCACAGGGCCAACATCTGGAGGACCCTCTATCAGGGCCAACATTTGGAGGGCACTCTTATCAGGGCCAATATCTGGGGGGCATTCTATCAGGGCTAACATCTGGGGGGCACTCTATCAGAGACAGCATCTGGAGGGCACTCTATCAGGGCCAACATCTGGAGGGCACTCTATCAGGGCTAACATCAGGGGGGCACTCTACCAGAGACAGCATCTTGGGGACACGCTATCAGGGCCAACATCTGGAGAGCACTCTATCAGGGCCAACATCTTGGGGGCACTCTATCAGGGCCAACATCTGGGGGGCACTCTGTCAGGACCAACATCTGGAGGGCACTCTATCAGGGCCAACATCTGGAGGGCACTCACAGGGCCAACATCTAGAGGACACTCTATCAGGGCCAACATCTGGGGGACACTCACAGGTCCAACATCTGGGGGACACCCACAGGGCAAACAACTGGAGGACCCTCTATCAGGGCCAACATCTGGGGGACACTCTATCAGGGCCAACATCTGGGGGACACTCTATCACGGCCAACATCTGGAGGACACCCTATCGGGTCTAACATCTGGAGTCGCTGTCATTCTATCGGGTCTAACATCTGGAGTGGCTCTCACTCTATCGGAGATTCCCGGAGGGTGAGAGCTCCTCACCACTTCTGCTCCGAGTCGCTGATGTGGACGCTCGGTAACTGGGGAGGTTTTCCAGCGATAGATTGGGATCCCTCCCCCGGCCCACTCAGCACCGTCAGCTGCCCCTGTGTGGGGTGTGAAAGCTTCCCTGTATGGCTCAGTGACAGTGTGCACAGACCAGCACTGTGACAGCTCCCCCTGCCCCTGGGGATGGGCTCGTTAGCGAGCTTTCAGAGTCCTGCTGGCTGGCTGGTGATGAGGCAGCGATTTCCTGCTCGGTGTTCAGCCAATCGAGCAGCGCGGAGCGAGCAGAATCTGTCCCTTTACTCTCAACACTGCCGACCTCCAGTCTCATCAGGATTCAGAGAGTCAGAGAATCAGACAGCACAGGAGGAGGCCATTCGGCCCATCGTGCCTGTGCCGGCTCTTTGAAAGAGCTCTCCAATTAGTCCCACTCCCGGCTCTTTCCCCACAGCCCTGCTCATCTCTTCCCTTCAAGTATTTCTCCAATTCCCTTTTGAAAGTTCCTATTGAATCTGCTTCCACCGCCCTTTCAGGCAGCGCATTCCAGATCACAACAACTCGCTGTAAAAACATTCTCCTCATCTCCCCTCTGGTTCTTTTGCCAATTCCCTTCACTCTGTGTCCTCTGGTTACCGACCCTCCTGCCACTGGAAACAGTTTCTCCCTATTTAATCTATCAAAGCCCTTCCTGATTTGATGAATTATTCTGACTGAACGCTTCCTTCGTGTTCAATCTATATTCAGTCTGGGTCAGTGAGTTCCCATTCACCCATCACGCAATCTCCGGGGCTCGGAGCCATTCCCTCATTATTCTACACTCAGCTTCTGGGAGACTCGCTCCAGCTTTTAGTTGCGGAGAATCTTCAGACACTAATTGGAGAACAGGAGCAGTGAAATGTTTACGCTGCTGTTAATGTGACTCCAAGGAACTCTCTGGGTTTCTGCTTAGTTTAGCAAACAGTGCCCAGAACTGCCAACTTGCTGACTGTGCAAGGTACAATCTGCGGATTGTGAAGCTTCACCTTCGCAGTGAGTTAAACAGCGGCTCGATGCTGTTAGCACAGAGTCACCGAGACCAGCGTTCTCACACTTCACGGCACAGAGACCGTCACAGCACTTTGGGCCGTTCCAAACCGCATTTACTGAACAACAACAACCTGCATTTATATAGCACCTTTAATGTAGTAAAACATCCCAAGGTGCTTCACAGGAGCGTAAATCAGAGCGAACTTTGACACCGAGACACAGAAGGAGATATTAGGACAGGTGACCAAAAGCCGGGTCAAAGAGGGAGGTTTTTAGCAGCGTCTCAAAGGGGGAGAGAGAGGTAGAGAGGTTTAGGGACGGAAACATTGCTGTTTGTGGGATCTTGCTGTGCACAAATTGGCTGCTGCGTTTCCAACATTACAACAGTGAGCACACTTCAGAAGAACTTCATTGGCTGTGAAGCGCTTTGGGACATCCTGAGGTGGTGAAATGCTCTGTAGAAATGTTAGGTCATTCTTCCTTAGAATGAGGGGCCAGAGAAAGATTAAATGTGAGAGATTGAGGAGAGAGGGCAGGAGAAACGTCTTCACACAGAGAGTGGTGAGGCTGTGGGATTCACTCCCAGGGTCCGAGCTTGAGGAGTTTGTGATCGGGAGAGTGGAGGAGCCCGGGACAGAGTTCCCGCTGTGTGGAGTGGGGTTAAAATCCACCCTTTCATCTTTTGGATTGTAGGATTGTCCAGGAGTAAAGTAGATCAGCGAATCTATCCCACTGATCCCAAATCTCAGCCTGTGCTTCCTCTTTATAGCCTGAATCACTGATATCCGCTTCTGTCAGTTTTACTCTCCCGTTTCCTGGAGATTAGTGTGGGAAAGGAGAGTAATTTGTTGTGTAAACCACTCATTCTCTCACTGAATGTTGCTCATTCACCTGATCGGAACCTGTAGCTCACGGTGAAGTACGTCGGTATGAGGGGCGAGTTGGCTAAGGTCAATTGGGAAACTACATTAAAAGGCATGACGGTAGACAAGCAATGGCTGGTATTTACAGAATTAATACATAATTTACAACAAATATACATTCCTTTAATGCACAAAAACCCCACAGGAAAAGTGGTCCAACCGTGGCTAACAAGAGAAGTTAAAGTTAGGATTAGATCAAAGGAAGAGGCTTTTCATGTTGCCAAAAAGAGTAGTAAGTGTGAGGATTGGGAGGATTTTAGAATTCAGCAAAGGAGGACCAAGAAATTTATAAAGAAAGTGAAAATAGAATATGAGAGTAAACTAGTGAGTGATATAAAAACAGACTGTAAAAGCTACAGGTATCTAAAAAGAAAAAGATTAGTGAAAGTAAATGTGGGTCCCTTACAGGCTGAGACAGGAGAAATTATAATGGGGAATAAGGAAATGGAAGAGAAATTAAACAAATACTTTGGGGTCGATTTTCCTGGAGCCGTCAGGCGGGGTTTCAGGCGTGTGGGGGGGGGGAAATCCCGAATTCGGGGGTCCCGACACCATCCTGCCCAAAACCCCGCTCCACGCAAGTTTCAGAGGCGGCGGGTACCCGTCCCGCACTGGGACCCGTTGACCCCAGGCGGGAAGGGAATAGTGCCAATTAACAGGTAGTTAACAGGCAGTTTTTAGCCTAATCCCTATTTTGAGGGGTGTCGTGTGGGATTCCCGACGGCTCCAAACCACGCCAGGTTAGAGCAGGCGGGCCATCGGGTTGAAGGATTGGAGGGGTCGCGATGTTGGTGTTCAGGTGAGTGATGGGTGCATGAGTGCAAAGGTAAGTGTGTTTGGTGTGTCTAAAGTATGTAAAGTACTTTTACTTACCTGTACTTACCTTAACAGCCTTTCTTCCTGTAGGCATCGGGAGTCCATCACTCAGCCGGCACTGAAAGCTGAACGGCTGCGATCTGTGAAAAGTGACAGCCTTCAGCTTTGAGTGCTGCTGAGAGTTCTAACTGAGTCTGTGCAGAAGGACTCATGTTAGAACTCAGACTGTCAGTGTTTGGCAGCTTCAAACAGCTGTGAAACACTGATATTTCACCTGTCAAGTCTGTGACGTCACCTGTTGCCGGGTGGCCCTTAATTGGCTGGGCGGGCTCAACAAGGTCAATCAAGGGAAATTCGCGCGGATTGGCCGGACGTCGATGTAGGCGGGTCTAAAACCCGAAAGTTGTAGTCCCGCCTTCTTCCCGACAGCTTTGGGAAATTCGACCCCTTTGTGTCTGTCTTCACAGAAGGAGACACAAAAAACTTCCCGGAAATAGTGGAGAACCAAGGGTCCAGCGAGAATGAGGAACTGAAAGAAATTAGTATCAGTAAAAAAATAGTGCTGGAGAAATTAATGGGACTGAATGCCGATAAATCCGCTGGACCTGATGGCCTACATCCTGGGGTTTTGAAGGAGGTGGCTATAGAGATAGTGAATGCATTGGTTGTCATTTTCCAAATTCCAGATTCTAGAACGGTTCCTGCGGATTGGAAGGTAGCAAATGTAACCCCACTATTTAAGAAAGGAGGGAGAGAGAAAACGGGGAACTACAGACCAGTTAGCCTGACATCAGTAGTAGGGAAATTGCTAGAATCTATTATTAAGGACGTGGTAACAGGACAGTTAGAAAATAATAATAGGATTGGGCAGAGTCAGCACGGATTTATGAAAGGGAAATGATGTTTGACAAATCTGTTAGAGTGAGTGGGCAAGAACTTGGCAAAGTGGAGAAATATAAAGTTATCCACTTTGGCAGGAAAAATAGAAAAGCAGAGTATTTTTTAAATGATGAGAGATTGGGAAGTGTTGGTGTTCAGAGGGACCTGGGTGTCCTTGTACACGAATCACTGAAAGTTAACATACAGGAACAGCAAGCAATTAGGAAAGCAAGTGGTATGTTGGCCTTTATTACAAGAGGATTTGAGTATAAGAGTAAAGACGTCTTACTGCAATTATACAGGGCCCTGGTGAGACCACACCTGGAGTATTGTGGACAGTTTTGGTCTCCTTACCTAAGGAAGGATATACTTGCCATCGAGGGAGTGCAGCGAAGGTTCACCAGACTGGTTCCTGGGGTGGGGGGATTGTCCTATGAGGAGAGGTTGAGAAGACTGGGCCTATATTCTCTAGAGTTTACAACAATGAGAGGGGATTTCATTGAAACATAAAAATTCTTACAGGGCTTGACAGGGTAGATGCAGGGAGGATGTTTCCCCTGGCTGGGGAGTCTAGAACCAGGGGTCACAGTCTCAGAATAAGGGGTCGGCCATTTAGGACTGAGATGAGGAGAAATTTCTTCACTCAGAGGGCGGTGAATCTTTGGAATTCTCTGCCCCAGAGGGCTGTGGAGGCTCAGTCATTGAGTAGATTCAAGACAGAGATCGATAGATTTTTGAATATTAAGTGAATCAAGGGATATGATCCTCCAATTCTGGCCTCTTGTCCATCCCCCACTCCCTTCGCTCCACCATTGGCGGCCGTGCCTTCAGCTGCCTGGGCCCTAAGCTCTGGAATTCCCTCCCTAAACCTCTCCGCCTCTCTCTCCTCCTTTAAGATGCTCCTTAAAACCTCCTTCTTTGACCCAGCTTTTGGTCACCTGTCCTAATATCTCCTTATGGGGCTCGGGGTCAGTTTGTGTGATTTCCGCTCCTGTGAGGCACCTTGGGAGGTTTCACTAGTTACAGGCGCTATATAAATGCAGGTTGTTGTTGTAGTTGCAGGTGTTGTTCTTAAGGGAGAATGAACTTGCATTTCTATAGCGCCTCTCACGACCTCAGGACGTCCCAAAGCGCTTTACAGCCAATGAGGTGCTTTTGTGGGATGTGCTGAGGGTGAGAGGCGCTCTATCAATGCAAGCTCTTGCTCTGAGGGGCCTGGAACAGTTTGAAATGCAATAAGTGTCAGAAAGTGTTGGTGTTGGGAGAGCTGAGCTGGGAAAGGGAGAGCGGAGTCCCGGAGCGGAGAGTCCCGAGTCTAACCCAGCTCCTCAGCCCATTTGAAAGCAGCTGCCCTTGTTTTTTGCCAGGTGTAAGTGCAATCTTCACGCCAACAGCTGTATCTTGGAGAAGGGGAAGCTGAGTTGCGAGTGCGAGCACAACACGACGGGGCCGGACTGCGGGAGATGCAAGAAAGGCTTTCAAGGCGGAGCGTGGAGAGCGGGCTCGTACCTCCCAATCCCCAAAGGGACGGTCAATGTGTGTGAGTAACCCGAGCTTCCCGGCCCGGTCCAGTGCCGGCGCAAGATCGCTTCAGATTTCATTCTCAGCCCAACTCCCCGCAACGCATCGACTCCAAAATACAACCCAATGGATGGTTGTGATTGTGTTAATGTGGAAAGTGATCCCAGCGGGAGATTGTCCAGACCCAGGGAAGAGGAACAGAGTCCGAGCCCACAGCCCACTGAGAGAGGGAGAGGGGGGGAGAGAGGGGGAGAGAGAGAGAGTGAGAGGGGGGGAGAGAGAGTAAGGGAGAGAGAGAGAGAGAGAGGGGGGGAGAGAGAGGGGGAGAGAGAGAGAGAGAGGGAGGGGGAGAGTGAGAGAGAGAGGGAGTGAGAGAGAAAGAGAGGGGGGAGAGAGAGAGAGGGAGAGAGAGAGGGGGGAGAGAGAGGGGGAGAGAGAGAGAGAGAGGGAGGGAGAGAGAGAGGGAGAGAGAGAGGGAGGGGAGAGTGAGGGAGGGGAGAGATAGAGGGAGAGAAGGAAAGTGAGGGGGAGAGTGAAAAAGAGAATCAGAAAGAAAGATAAGGAAAGAGTGAAAGAGAAGGTAAAGAAACAAGAAACAGAAAGTGAGAAAAAACAGGGAGATAGAAAGAGGGTAGGAGAGAGAGAGAAAGTAATAAAGAGACAGAAAGTAAGAGAAGGAAATAAAGAGAGAGAGAGAAAACCAACATCATGATTTTTCAAAAAAGGCCCAGATGTCAGGAAAACAAATACCAATTTACCCTCAGTGATACCGCTATAGGACACACTATGAGCTACACCTACCTTGGTCTAACTATTACAGCATCAGGGAGCTTCAGCATAGCAGTGAATGCACTAAAAGAAAAAGCCCGAAGAGCCCTATATGCAATAAAAAGAAAATTCTACAACATCCAAATCCCAATCAAAATCTGGCTCAAAATATTTGACAGCATAATCCTGCCCATTGCACTGTACGGTAGTGAAGTATGGGGCCCGCTAAATCACCAAAGCTACACTAAATGGGAAAAACACACAATAGAAGCCCTACATGCAGAATTCTGCCGAAGCATCCTTCGCACCCAAAGAAAAACGGCAACAAATGCATGCAGAGCCGAACTAGGCAGATACCCACTGATAATAAACATCCAAAAACGAGCACTAAACTTCCTAAATCACCTCAAATCTAGCTCCCCAGACACCCTTCATTTCAAAGCCTTTCAGACCCAAGAGCTAAACCCAGAAAAGAGTCCCCTGAGTCAGCTGCTACTGAAACTAAGTACTCAGCCGGACCCTGACCAGCCCCAGACCAACACAGCCGTCCAAACACCAATCCGAGTGAACCAAATCATTAAACAATGCAAAGAAACCTACCTGGAACATTGGAACAAAATAACCGAAAGCCAAAGCAGATTAGAATGTTACCGGGCCCTAAAAAGAGATTATAAACTGGCAGACTACCTCACGACCATCAGAGACACAAAACAGAGACAGACCCTCACCAGGTACAGACTAAGCGACCACCAACTGGAAATTGAAAAAGGCAGATACAAGAAATCCTGGCAGCCTAGAGAGAATAGAATATGCGATCAATGTCTGGCCGGCGAGGTTGAAACAGAAATGCATTTCCTCCTAAAATGCGAAAAATTCAACACATCAAGAAACATATTATTCAACAAGCTAAGCCAAACAACCCCAGATTTCAAGGAATTGGATGACCTGTCAAAATTGAGATTAGTCCTGGGAGAAGGAGACAGACCATACCTTGGGGCCAAATATGTAACAACATGTCACAACCTGAGGACTGTTTAAAAGTAAGACTGTTTAAAATTAATATTGTTAAAAGTAATATTGTATGTACCCAACAAATGTCAAATCGATTGATACCTACAGAATGTTGGAAAACTGTACCTTTTTGCAATGTAAGCTTTGGCAATATGGTTCTCTGTAAACTTTCATGCCAATAAAGCATTTGAATTGGAATTGGAATTGGAATTGGAGAGACAAGCTCTCCAATTAGTCCCACTCCCTGCTCTTTCCCCACAGCCCTGCAAATATTTCCTTCAAGTATTTCTCCAATTCCCTTTTGAAAGTTCCTATTGAATCTGCTTCCACCGCCCTTTCAGGCAGCGCATTCCAGATCACAACAACTCGCTGTAAAAACATTCTCCTCATCTCCCCTCTGGTTCTTTTGCCAATTCCCTTCACTCTGTGTCCTCTGGTTACCGACCCTCCTGCCACTGGAAACAGTTTCTCCGTATTTACTCGATCAAAACCCTCCTGATTTTGAGCGCCTCTATCAATGTGATGTGGGAGTCAGTGAGCGAGCTGGAATCGCTGGCATTATGTAGAGGGTGAGGTTATAACAGCCCATGGGTGATTTTTGCTGAAATCTCCCTGCGGACACACACACAGATACAGAGCCAGCAGTGAGATGCAGACTGATGTGAGAATGGAATGTTAATGGCTGGATGAACATCTGGGGAACAGCTGGGGAGGGTGAAAGGAGAATAAGCCTCTGTGTAATCAATATCTGAAGCAGATCAGGAAGTGAAGGTTGTGAGGGGCATCTGTGGCCATTGCTGTGTGTGGAATGTCCCGAGATCAATATACAGACAGTGAGAGGACTGGGCAGTGAGCGAGGGGTCTGTGTGATGACTGACACCCTTACCTATTAACCCTGCGGACTTACACACTAATCACACGGAGTGGGAACGGAGCCACGGACTAACCTCAGGCTCACCTTCCGTCAGCTCTTTAGCATCTCTAGCTGGTGTGACCCAGGGCTGGTGTGAGTGCTCAGAGGATGCAGCCCGCCAATCCCCATCACTTCATTGTTCCTGAGTTTGAGTGAGGTCCATGTCATCAACACTCCATGTGATGGGTTGGATTAGTGTGTTTATGGAGACAGATTGTTAATCAGACGTCTCTCTAACTCTCTTTGTTTCTGTTTCCCTCTCCAGGCCTCCCTGACACCGTCGCGAGTGGCCGTAAGTAGGACCTATGCTCTCTGACCTGTGATCTGCTGACCCAGAGCCCATTTCAGTATCTGGAACAAACCCTTCCACTCAAACCACCCTCATCCCTCACTGACCGAGGAACAGGTGTAGGTGTGAACAGGGGCTAAGTGTGAAGAGGTGTAGGTGTGAACAGGGGCTGAGTGTGAACAGGTGTAGGTGTGAACAGGGACTGAGTGTGAGCAGGTGTAGGTGTGAACAGGGGCTGAGTGTGAACAGATGTAGGTGTGAACAGGGGCTGAGTATGAGCAGGTGTAGGTGTGAGCAGGGTCTGAGTGTGAGCAGGTGTAGGTGTGAGCAGTGGCTGAGTGTGAGCAGGTGTAGGTGTGAGCAGGGGCTGAGTGTGAGCAGGTGTAGGTGTGAACAGGTGTCGGTGTGAGCAGGGTCTGAGTGTGAGCAGGTGTAGGTGTGAGCTGGGTCTGATTGTGAGGCGTAGGTGTCAGCAGGGGCTGAGTGTGAGCAGGTGTAGGTGTGAGCAGGTATAGGTGTGAACAGGTGTCGGTGTGAGCAGGGTCTGAGTGTGAGCAGGTGTAGGTGTGAGCCGGGTCTGATTGTGAGTAGGTGTAGGCGTGAGCAGGGGCTGAGTGTGAGCAGGTGTAGGTGTGAGCAGGTGTAGGTGTGAGCAGGTCTGAGTGTGAATAGGTGTAGATGTGAGCAGGTTCTGAGTGTGAGTGGGTGTAGGTGTGAGCAGGTGTAGGTGTGAGCAGGTGTAGGTGTGAGCAAGTTCTGAGTGTGAGCAGGTGTAGGTGTGAGCAGGGTCTGAGTGTGAACATGTGTAGGTCCGAGCAGGTGTAGGTGTGAGCAGGATCTTAGTATGAGCAGGTGTAGGTGTGAGCAGGGTCTGAGTGTGAGCAGGTGTAGGTGTGAGCAGGTTCTGAGTATGAGCAGGTGTAGGTGTGAGCAGGGTCTGAGTGTGAGCAGGTGCAGGTGTGAGCAGGTTCTGAGTATGAGCAGGTGTAGTTGTGAGCAGGGTTTGAGTGTGAGCGGGTGTAGGTGTGAGCAGGTGTAGGTGTGAGCAGGTGTAGGTGTGAGCAAGTTCTGAGTGTGAGCAGGTGTAGGTGTGAGCAGGGTCTGAGTGTGAGCAGGTGTAGGTGTGAGCAGGGTCTGAGTGTGAATGGGCTGAGTGTGAGCAGGGTCTGAGTGTGAGCAGGGCCCAAGTGTGAGCAGGGGCTGAGTGTGAGCAGGGTCCGAGTGTGAGCAGGGGCTGGGTGTGAGCAGGGTCTGAGTGTGAGCAGGGGCTGAGTGTGAGCAGGTGTAGGTGTGAGCAAGTTCTGAGTGTGAGCAGGTGTAGGTGTGAGCAGGGTCTGAGTGTGAGCAGGGTCTGAGTGTGAGCAGGGTCTGAGTGTGAGCAGGGGCTGAGTGTGAGCAGGGCCCGAGTGTGAGCGGGGGCGGAGTGTGAGCAGGGTCTGAGTGTGAGCAGGGGCTGAGTGTGAGCGGGGTCTGAGTGTGAGCAGGGTCTGAGTGTGAGCAGGGGCTGAGTGTGAGCAGGGTCTGAGTGTGAGCAGGGGCTGAGTGTGAGCAGGGTCTGAGTGTGAGCGGGGGCTGAGTGTGAGCAGGGTCTGAGTGAGCAGGGTCTGAGTGTGAGCAGGGTCTGAGTGTGAGCAGGGGCTGAGTGTGAGCAGGGGCTGAGTGTGAGCAGGGGCTGAGTGAGCAGGGTCTGAGTGTGAGCAGGGTCTGAGTGTGAGCGGGGGCTAGGATCAGGAGTCTGCTTGTTCCTGTATCTATGGAGTAAAGTATAATCTCCTCGAGCGGTGCAGCAGATACGAAGCAGGGAAGTTGTAATATTTACGATGCACATCTTAGCTGAGAGGAAAGTGCTTCTTAACTCTGTCTCAGTGAGAACATTCAGTGGGAAGTGGAGGGAATATTTGTAGAAAGCCGCTTGGTTGCTGAGCCCGAGATCAATGGGGACCTGTTGTAATCCCGTAATCCCAGATACAGGAATGGGAGCTGGGTGAGTGTCTCAGCCTCAATCTGTTCCCCTTTGTTCCCGGATTTTGCATCAACTCGTTCCCATTTATTTAACTCTTTGCATGCTGTCCATATCATTCCAAACCATCCGTCACGTTAAACCCCCAAACCAGCCCCAGACTGACCGGGAGCAGAGTGACCATAACTCCCCATACTGACCGGGAGTGACCATAACTCCCCACATTGACCGGGAGTGAATGTAACTCCCCACACTGACCGGGAGTGACCATAACTCCCCACACTGACCGGGAGTGACCGTAACTCCCCACACTGACCGGGAGTGAATGTAACTCCCCACACTGACCGGGAGTGACCATAACTCCCCACATTGACCGGGAGTGAATGTAACTCCCCACACTGACCGGGAGTGACCATAACTCCCCACACTGACCGGGAGTGACCATAACTCCCCACACTGACCGGGAGTGACCATAACTCCCCACACTGACCGGGAGTGACCATAACTCCCCACACTGACCGGGAGTGACCATAACTCCCCACACTGACCGGGAGTGACCATAATACCCCACACTGACCGGGAGTGACCATAACTCCCCACACTGACCGGGAGTGACCATAACTCCCCACGCTGACCGGGAGTGACCATAACACCCCACACTGACCGGGAGTGACCATAACTCCCCACACTGACCGGGAGTGACCATAACTCCCCACATTGACCGGGAGTGAATGTAACTCCCCACACTGACCGGGAGTGACCATAACACCCCACACTGACCGGGAGTGACCATAACTCCCCACACTGACCGGGAGTGACCATAACTCCCCACACTGACTGGGAGTGACCATAATGCCCCACACTGACCGGGAGTGACAATAACTCCCCATACTGACCAAGAGTGACCATAACTCCCTATACTGACCGGGAGTGACCATAACTCCCCACACTGACCGGGAGTGACCATAACTCCCCACACTGACTGGGAGTGACCATAACTCCCCACACTGACCGGGAGTGACCATAACTCCCCACACTGACTGGGAGTGACCATAACTCCCCACACTGACCGGGATTGACCATAACTCCCCATACTGACCGGAAGTGACCGTAACTCGCCACACTGACCGGGAGTGACCATAACTCCCCATACTGACCGAGAGTGACCATAACGCCCCACAGTGACCGGGAGTGACCATAACTCCCCATACTGACCGGGAGTGACCATAACTCCCCACACTGACCGGGAGTGACCGTAACTCCCCATACTGACCGGGAGTGACCATAACTCCCCACACTGACAGGGAATGACCGTAACTCCCCATACTGACCGGGAGTGACCATAACTCCCCACATTGACTGGGAGTGACCATAACTCCCCACACTGACCGGGAGTGACCGTAACTCCCCATACTGACCGGGAGTGACCGTAACTCCCCATACTGACCGGGTGTGACCATAACTCCCCACACTGACCGGGAGTGACCGTAACTCCCCACACTGACCGGGAGTGACCATAACTCCCCACACTGACCGGGAGTGACCATAACTCCCCACACTGACCGGGAGTGACCGTAACTCCCCACACTGACCGGGAGTGACCATAACTCCCCACACTGACCGGGAGCGACCATAACTCCCCACACTGACTGGGACTGGGGCACCCTGGGCATCTATGAAACATTACACTTTGACCCGAAACCTGCCCCTTTCCTGCCCAGGTACAGCCAGAACCTACAGGAAGAAACAGACACTCAAACCTTCATCACCGACACAAAGTTAACTAAAGATAAACTAGTTCTAATGTCTGGCGATGAATCTCCATTTTGTGCTGAATTACTGAGCGTGTTGTTGCTGGATTGAGTCACGCTGAATAATAACAGGGAGACTCAGTCACATCCTGCATTACACAGTTTGCCTTTCAAACCCTCAACCTACTCGAATGTACCGAAATCCCATAATAACAGCCTGTCACCGGCCTCACCCCATTAAATCATCGGCTCCGCGGACCAGATTCCCGCTAATTAGTGATTGATCCGCTTCGAGTTGCAACACAGGCAGTCCAGCAACACCGACAGTGCAGCGCTCCCTCTGTACTGTCCCACCGACAGTGCAGCGCTCCCTCGGTACTGCCCCTCCGACAGCGCAGCACTCCCTCAGTACTGCCCCTCCGACAGAGAAGCTCTCCCTCAGTACTGCCCCTCCGACAGTGCAGCACTCCCTCAATACTGCCGCTCCTACAGTGCAGCACTCCCTCAGTACTTCCCCTCCGACAGTGCGGCACTCCCTCAGTACTGCTCCTCTGACAGTGCAGCACTCCCTCAGTACTGCCCCTCCGACAGTGCAGCGCTCCCTCAGTACTGCCCCTCCGACAGTGCGGCACACCCTCAGTACAGCCCCTCCGACAGTGCAGTGCTCCCTCAGTACTGACCCTCCGACAGTGCAGCGCTCCCTCAGTACTGCCCCTCTGACAGTGCAGCACTCCCTCAGTACTGCCCCTCTGACAGTGCAGCGCTCCCTCAGTACTGCATTAGCGTCGGTCTGGATTATGGGCTCGAGTCTCTGGAGTGGGACTTGAACCCACGACCTTCTGACTCCGAGGCGAGAGTGCTGCCCACTGAGCCACGGCTGAAAGGCCCCTAACTTGGCAGTACTGTATAAAACCCGGCACAGGACTCTATAAACCCGGGATTGGGACCATCCATTGCCATCTGCCTGATTCACTGCAAACCGTAACTAGCCGGGAGTCTGATGTTCTCCCCTCACTGCTAAAAGCCTCAGTGTTCCCTCCCTCCCATTCCAGCCATTTCCTCCCCACCTCTCATTCCTGCAGCATGTGACCCTCTCGCAGTCTGCGACCCGTCTACGTCCTGTCTACTTGCCGTCTACACTCTCTGTCTTTTCCTTGCAAGACTGTGAATGCTTTGGCCACTCGACCCGGTGCAGTTACTGTTGAGTCTGAGTGTTCCAGATATGCTTAATATAAATCACTGGACACAGACAACAAGAATAACTAAAACAGGTCTTTACTAATCGAAGGTCAGGGCTGAAATGCTTAGCAAATTACTACACAGAGTTTATATACCGGTGTGGTCACCACCGGTACTACAATATACAGTAGCCAAGAGAAAGTAGTCCATCTCTTAAGGTAGTCTCTTAAGGTGGTACAGGTTACATACACAACAGTTCCTCCCTTTTTAGCTTAACAGTATACATCCCAATTTAAACATAACATGGATAACATATATACAACTTCATGCAAATCTGTTCAAAGATTCAGTCTCTGAGGAGGCGGAGAACATATATACAACTTCATGCAAATCTGTTCAAAGATTCAGTCTCTTAGGAGGCCTCCTGATCCGAGATGGATAACGCCTTTCAGGGGTCTCCGGTTCTCGTTGCTGGGGTGACTCATCTAGTTGATCTCTTATGGATTGGACATCATCAGATACATTGGCGTCTGAGGTAGATGCTTCAGGTTCACTAACTTCTTCCACTGGTGTCTCTGTCGTAGTCATGGGTTCGACCCTTGTTCTCGATTCTACAAGTTGGTCAGCATGACGTCGTGTTACGTTTTCACCAATATCTACCGTGTACATCAGGGTTCCTTGTCTGGCACGAATTTTTCCAGATTGCCATTTCTCATTCTTATAGTCCTGGGCTAACACTGGTTGTCCTATTTCGAAACTCCGAGTGGTCTTGTTATTTATATGCTGGAACTGTTTGTTTTCTACTTCCCTCCGCACATTTGGTTTTAACAAGTCCAACCTGGACCGCAACCTCCTGTTATAGAACATCATGGCAGAGCTTTGATTTGTCACTGCATGAGTGGCGTTTCGATATGCCATGAGGAAATTGTCCACCTTGTGTTGTAGTGGAATCTGGTCTTCGCTCATGGCCTTTATCGCCTTTTTGAACGTTTGTACAAATCTCTCGGCCAACCCATTTGTAGCCGGATGATATGGGGCAGAGGTATAATGTTTCACCCCATTCTTCTTCATGAATTTCTGGAATTCATCTGACACGAACTGCGGTCCGTTGTGTGAACATATTTGTTCTGGCAATCCATTTCTCGCAAATATCGTTCTTAGCACTGCGATCGTCTTTTCCGAGGTTGTGGTCGCCATCTTAATCACTTCTGGCCATTTAGAATATGCGTCTACTGCAATTAAAAACATGGAGTCCATGAATGGACCTGCGAAGTCAATATGTACACGTTGCCATGGGGTTGAAGGCCATTCCCACGGATGCAGCGGTGCAATTGGAGGTGCATTTTGAACTTTTTGGCACCCTGAGCAGCTTTTAGTCAGATCCTCTAGTTGTTGGTCGATGCCTGGCCACCACACATAAGCCCTAGCAAGGCTTTTCATCTTGACTCCCCCCAGATGACCTTCATGCAGTTCCTTTAGAACTCTCTCCCTTAATTTAGGAGGAATAATCACCCGTGTTCCATACATCAATGTTCCTTGACAGACGGACAGCTGTTCTCGTCTTGCTGAGAATGCTGGTAACAGTGGTTCACCATGAGCTGGCCATCCTTTCACTGTCAATTCGTAGACCCGAGACAGTGTCGGGTCGTTCCTGGTTTCTCTTTCAATACTTGCATTGGTGACTGGTAAACATTCGATGATGGTCGAGTGAAATAACTCAACAGGGTCAACTGTCGGTGCCTCTTCCACTGTAGGTAGTGGCAGGCGCGACAGCCCATCAGCATTACCATGTTGCTTTGTACCTTTGAATTCGATCTGATATTGATGTGCCCCTAGGAAAAGGGACCATCTCTGGAGCCTCTGTGCTGTCATCACCGAAACACCCTTCTTAGGGTTAAAAATGGAAACCAACGGCTGGTGGTCTGTCAGCAGCGTAAACTTTTGCCCTTGCAGGTAATGATTAAATTTTCCTACTCCCCACACAAGGCTGAGAGCCTCTCTATCTATCTGAGCATAGTTGCGCTCAGCAGAGGTCAATGATCTGGATGCGAATGCGACTGGTCTTTCCAAGCCATTTGGCAACTTATGTGAGAGCACTGCCCCAATACCATATGGAGAAGCATCACAAGCTAACCGAATAGGCAGCGTTGGGTTAAAGTGAGCCAACACTTCCTTAGAGGTGATCAATGCCTTGCCTTTGTGAAAGGCCCGCTTGCAGTCCTCGCTCCACTTCCATGGCACTCCCTTCTGCAAAAGAGCGTTCAGCGGGTGTAGCACCGTGGATAAATTTGGCAGAAACTTATGGTAATAGCTAATCAACCCTAGGAACGACCTCAACTGGGATACATTCTCCGGAGCGGGAGCCTTCACAACAGCTTCGATCTTGTCAGGTGACTTGTGAAGCCCCTCCTGGTCAATGACGTGACCACAGTATGAGATTTGCTTCTGAAAGAACTCACATTTCTGGTGATTAACTCGAAGTCCATATTCTTTCAATCTGTTGAGCACCTGTTCCAAATTTGCAAGGTGTTCCTCATCATCATTTCCTGTAATCAGAATGTCGTCCAGGTAACATTGTGTGCCTGGAATTCCCTGTAATACCTGCTCCATGGCCCTTTGCCAAATCGCTGGAGCCGATGCCACTCCAAAAACCAGTCTATTATACCGATATAAGCCCTTATGCGTGTTGATCGTGAGATACTGGCGTGACGCTTCATCAACTTCCATCTGTAAATACGCCTGCGCCAGGTCTATCTTGGTGAAGTGTTTCCCGCCAGCCAACGAAGCGAAGATATCCTCAATCCATGGAAGCGGATATTGCACCGTGTGAAGCACCGGATTAACAGTGATCTTGAAATCGCCACAGATGCGAACCTTCCCCGGTTCCCCCGGTTTGTTACTCGATGAACGCTTCATGACGGGAACAATGGGCGTGGCCCATTCACTCCAGTCCACCTTTGACAGTACTCCGGAACGTTCTAGTCCTTCCAACTCAGCTTCCACAGCAGGTCGTATCGCATAAGGTACACCGGTCTGGCTTTGAAAAATTTCGGGTTTGCATGTTCTTCAACTTTGATGTTTGCCGTAATTCCTTTCAGTGTTCCCAGTCCCTGCTGGAACACCTCTTTAGCATCGTCCAATATTCTGGACAGTCGTTTAGGTTTGACATCTTCCTTTTTGCCGGAATCTACAGTTAGTGCTTTTAAGGAATGCCAGTACATATTTATTCTCCTGATCCATTCCCGTCCCAGTAATGGTGGACCTCCCTCAGGTAACACATACAAGTCCATTCCTCTGTTTTCTTTATCCTTGTGGACCACCTTTACCTTTATCTTTCCAATGGGGTATACTCTTTGCCCCGTGTATGTTTTCAAAACAATCTCCGTATCCCTTAAGGGAATGTGTGGAAATAACCTTTTGCAATCTTGCTTATTCATGACCGTCAATGCCGATCCAGTGTCCAATTCCATCTTCACTTGGACTCCTGCTATCTGAAGTGTGACCCAGATAGTTTGGTGGTCTGCTGTGTTACCCACATTATGTATTCTTAGACAACCCAGTTCCTTACTGCTGGAGTCTGAATCCGTCTTCTGTTCATCCGAACTGTTCTCTGTCACCTTGTGTACCTTTTTGCACTTTTCCTGCGGTGACTTTTTGCTGCTGGTCTTCTTACCTGACCGGCATAATTTAGCTATGTGACCGAGCTTGCCACATTTTCTGCATTCCTGATTTTTGAACCAGCACTGGTTCTGATCGTGCGTTGTCCTTCCGCAACGATAACACTTTACTGCACCCAATGCCATTTGATTGGTGCTGAGTTCCGATGACCTTAGTTGCATTTCCGCGGTGCCTCTTGCTGCGGCCTCGTGCGATGCTGCAATGGTGACAGCTTTCTCAAGCGTAAGGTCCTTTTCTTCTAGCAGACGCTTTTGTGTTCCTTCTTTTAATAATCCACACACGAATTTATCTCTCAGAGCATCTGCTAGTCCTGTACCAAACTGACAGTACTTTGATAGCTTACGCAGTTCAATTAAGAATTCAGCGTTGCTTTCCTCTTTCAGCTGCGTTCTGCTGTAAAATTTAAATCATTCTGCTATCATCAGCGGCGTGGGGTTTAAATGTTCTTGCAGGATCGTAACAATTTTCGCGAAAGTCTGATCCGCCGGTTTATTTGGTGTTATCAGATGCTTCAATAACCCGTACGTCTTCGCCTCCATTGAGTTTAATAATGTTATTGCTTTCTTATCATCTGGTACTTCATTTGCTGTACAATAAACTCCAATGCGTTCTACATACGTGGTCCAATCTTCAACATCACTATCAAAAGCAGTGATGTTACCGTGTTTAGGCATCCTTGAAATTTTTTAATTTTTTTTTTATTTTCCCAAGATGGCGGCTTCCCGCGCTTGGCGGCTTTTCCCGTGCTTGTCTTCTTCCCCCGCCGACTACAATGGCGGCTTCCCGCGCTTGGCGGCTTTTCCCGCGCTTGTCTTCTTCCCCCGCTGGCTACAATGGCTCGAACCGCGCTGTTGCCGTTCTCGCCTCCCAGCGGTTCTTACTTTCCCCCGACGCTGCTTTTGCTCCTCCGCGGTTCTCGTGGCCTCAACGCTTCCCTCGTTGCTGCGCTTCTCAGCCCCGATTGCAGCCCGGCCCTTTACACCGGCTGCGGTCAAGTTCTCCGCGGTTCTCGTGGCCTTAACGCTGCCCTTGTCGCTGCGCCTCTCGGCCCCGATTGCAGCCCGGTCCTTTTCACCGGCCGCGGTCGAGTTCTCCGCCCTTTTTCCTCCGGTTTCCCTCCCCTTCTCCACTGACAACGCGGCCGACTTTCTGCCCGTGTCGCTAGATCGGCTTACCCAACACCGTGGTAGAAGGATGATCACTGCCTGTCGCTGATGGAGGACTTCGTGGTCAATAATTTCCCCGGGTTCTCGATGCCTCCCGTGCGAATGCGGTGCTCAGCAGGATGATGAGGGCGGATACCTCTTCTCGACGCCCATTCTGGGGACGAAGCTGCCTTGGATGCAAACTGCCGCAGGGTAAGATCGGACTCGTCGCCACTGTTGAGTCTGAGTGTTCCAGATATGCTTAATATAAATCACTGGACACAGACAACAAGAATAACTAAAACAGGTCTTTACTAATCGAAGGTCAGGGCTGAACTGCTTAGCAAATTACTACACAGAGTTTATATACCGGTGTGGTCACCACCGGTACTACAATATACAGTAGCCAAGAGAAAGTAGTCCATCTCTTAAGGTAGTCTCTTAAGGTGGTACAGGTTACATACACAACAGTTACCTCGAGCTGCTCTCCACCGCCATTTGCGTGAGCTGTAAGCACAACACTGGAGGGCGACACTGCCAGTTATGCCGGCTGGGCTTCCACCGAAACCCTTCAGCACAGCTGGACCACCACAACGTTTGTCTCGGTCAGTTCCTGTTACAATCTCCGCTCTCGCCTCCTTCCTTCACCCTTCTGCTTTCAGCCCGAAACAAGATAAAGAAACAAAGAAAATACGTTTGATAGGGCTGAGCAAAAGGGTGTCGGAAATCAGCTCCCCTTTCCCCAGTGACTAGGCCCCAACCCAGCCTTTCCCTAGCGATGAGGCCTGGTCCAGCCTTTCCCTAGCGATGAGGCCTGGTCCAGCCTTTCCCTAGCGATGAGGCCTGGTCCAGCCTTTCCCTAACGATGAGGCCTGGTCCAGCCTTTCCCTAACGATGAGGCCTGGTCCAGCCTTTCCCTAGCGATGAGGCCTGGTCCAGCCTTTCCCTAGCGACGAGGCCTGGTCCAGGCTTTCCCTAACGATGAGGCCTGGTCCAATCTTTCCCTAGCGATGAGGCCTGGTCCAGCCTTTCCCTAGCGACGAGGCCTGGTCCAGCCTTTCCCTAACGATGAGGCCTGGTCCAGGCTTTCCCTAGCGATGAGGCCGGGTCCAGCCTTTCCCTAGCGACGAGGCCTGGTCCAGGCTTTCCCTAGCGATGAGGCCTGGTCCAGCCTTTCCCTAGCGATGAGGCCTGGTCCAACCTTTCCCTAGCAACTAGGCCCCAACCCAGCCTTTCCCTAGCGATGAGGCCTGGTCCAGCCTTTCCCTAGCGATGAGGCCTGGTCCAGGCTTTCCCTAGCGATGAGGCCTGGTCCAGGCTTTCCCTAGCGATGAGGCCTGGTCCAACCTTTCTCTAGCGATGAGGCCTGGTCCAACCTTTCCCTAGCGATGAGGCCTGGTCCAGCCTTTCCCTAGCGACGAGGCCTGGTCCAGGCTTTCCCTAGCGATGAGGCCTGGTGCAACCTTTTCCTAGCGATGAGGCCTGGTCCAACCTTTCCCTAGCAACTAGGCCCCAACCCAGCCTTTCCCTAGCGATGAGGCCTGGTCCAGCCTTTCCCTAGAGATGAGGCCTGGTCCAGGCTTTCCCTAGCGATGAGGCCTGGTCCAGGCTTTCCCTAGCGATGAGGCCTGGTCCAACCTTTCTCTAGCGATGAGGCCTGGTCCAACCTTTCCCTAGTGATGAGGCCTGGTCCAGCCTTTCCCTAGCGATGAGGCCTGGTCTAGTCTTTCCCTAGCGATGAGGCCTGGACCAGGCTTTCCCTAGCGACGAGGCCTGGTCCAACCTTTCCCTAGCGATGAGGCCTGGTCCAGGCTTTCCGTAGCGATGAGGCCTGGTCCTTGCTTTGTTGCGGTGAATCGAAAGCCCTGTGTTTTGATCATATAACCGTTCCCTCCCTGCTTGGTTTGCTTTTTTGGGCCTTGTTAACCTGTGTTGATTCTGTGCCGTGGCCCCAGGGAGTGGAACACGGGCCGTGTGCAGTCAGTGTGTGGGGGATTGAAGCTGTTTGTAAAGTGTTGGAGACTTGTTTCACCCCCAGAGTCTGACCCTCCCTTGTCCCGGCTCGCACTCATTCCTGTGGCTGAGGTTGTGTCGATGTGTTTTATGGGGAACAGCCGTGTGCAGTGTGTGTGTTGTCTTGTTTCTGCAGACTGTAAGTGTCACTCTGATGGCTCGCTCCACCATCGCTGTAATGACACGGGATATTGTGACTGTAAGGAGGGGGCAACAGGGCCCAAGTGTGACAAGTGCCTGCCCGGATATTACTGGCACAGGGGCTGTCGAGGTAAGTAACCGTTCCAGCACCAGCCCCTCCCCTCACTCCGCCCCAGCTTCTGTGTGTCAGGGTCAGCAGAGTATCCGATAGCAGAGATACCGTGGGGGGAATCACAGAGGCTTTTAGTGAGTGAACCCTCCTGGACCCTCCCATCACCCGCCACACAATTAGTGGCACAGCTCCTCACAAAGGGAGGTCTGGAGTTCAGTGAGGGACGTTTCATAGAATCACACAGCACAGGAGGAGGCCATTCGGCCCATCGTGCCTATGTCGGCTCTTTGAAAGAGCTCTCCAATTAGTCCCACTCCCTGCTCTTTCCCCAGAGCCCTGTAAATCTTTCCTTTTTCCCTTTTCAAGGATTTCTCCAATTCCCTTTTGAAAGTTCCTATTGAATCTGCTTCCACCGCCCTTTCAGGCAGCGCATTCCAGATCACAACAACTCGCTGTAAAAACATTCTCCTCATCTCCCCTCTGGTTCTTTTGCCAATTCCCTTCACTCTGTGTCCTCTGGTTACCGACCCTCCTGCCACTGGAAACAGTTTCTCCTTATTTACTCTACAAAAACTCAACATAATTTTGAACATTTCGATCAAATCTCCCCTTAACCTTCTCTGCTCTAAGGAGAACAATCCCAGCTTCTCCAGTCTCTCCACATAACTGAAGTCCCTCATCCCTGGCACCATTCTAGTAAATCTCCTCTGCACCCTCTCCAAGGCCTTGACACCCTTCCTAAAGTGTGGTGCCCAGAATTGGCCACAATAATTGGACACAGACTTTAATCCTCAGTCTCACCTTAGGTATTTAATCATTAATTTATTCCCATTCACACATCCCCCCTGTGCTCGCTGAGCTACATTGGCTCCTTATGTGGCTCTGCACCAACTTTTCTCTTATTTACGCTCCTGTGAAGCACCTTGGGATGTTTTACTATGTTAAAGGCACTATATAAATGCAAGTTGTTGTTAAATAGAATCTACAGCACTCTGATCGATATTGAAATTCATTGGCCATTTACTCGCCCATTCTACGAGTTTATTCATGTTTTCCTGTATTTTGTCGCAGTCATTCTCTGTATTAACTACACCCCCACAATCTGGTGTCATCCACAAATTCTAAAAATATACTTCCGATTCCCGAGTCAGAATTGTTTATGTAAATAGTGAACAACGGTGGTCCCAGCACCGATCCTTCTGGAACACCACTTCCCAGCTTTTGCCAGTCTGAGTAATTACCTTTAATTCTCTGTTTTTTGTTTTGTAGCCAGCTTGCTATCCATTCTGCTACTTCTCCCCTGACTCCGCATGCTCTGGCCTTAGTCAAGACTCTACTACACGATACTTTATCCAAGGCCTTTTGAAATTCCAAATATATTACATCTACTACGTTACCCTTGTCTACCCTTTCTGTTACTTCTTTAAATAATTCAATAGGCCTGGTCAAGCATGACCTTCCCTTTTGGAATCCTTGCTGACTAATCTTTATTATATTTTCAGATTCTAGATATTTTTCTATTACATCTTTGAGTAAGAATCTTTCCCACCACCGATGATAAGCTAATTGGTCTACAGTTCCATGGACTTGTTCTATCTCCCGCTTTAAATCTAGGAATCACATCAGCTGTCCGCCAGTCCTCTGGCACTGTTCCCTTTTCTAATTAATCTTTATACATATGTAACAGTGCCGCTGCTATCTCTTCCCTAACCTCTTTAATATGCACGGATACAATCCACCCAGACCAGGGGTTTTATCCTCTCTGAGTTTGATCAGTTTATCAATTATCTCCCACTTTCCATCTTCAATGTCTTTCTATCTTTTTTGCTCTATTCCTCTAGTGTCATGTCCACCATGTTAATCTCCCTGGGAAACACCGAGGCAAAGTCATTATTCAATATTGCTGCCATTTCGCTGTCATTACCTGTCAGTTTATCGTGTGTATCCCTCAGTGGCCCGATCCCAATCCTGATTTTCATTTTGTTATGTAGTTCCTCTTTCCTAATTGTTCACTTCTTTCCTCACCTCTTTGTGTTCCCTTTTACAACCCGGGCTGACTATTCTTTATTATATTCTGGGTTTCGAGATGTTTCTGTAATAAAATGTTGTTGTGACAGTGAGAGCCTGGGAGCGGCGAGAGTTGAACCAATCTGTAAGGTGGGGAGATGGTCAATGAGCTGATCTTTCTTTTCTCTGGCCTCTTGCAGCGGGCGTGTGCGATAACTTGCTGACACGGTGTCAGAACGGAGGAGTGTGTGAGGACAATGGGAGGTGTCGGTGCCTCGCTCCCTACACCGGGCTCCTGTGTGAGAAAGGCCAGTGCGGGGAGGAAGCGGGAGGGTGCGTCTCCCAATCCCCGTGGGAGCCCACCTTACACCGGCTGCTGCTGTCGCTGACTGCGCTGCTAACCTCCGCTAACGGCCGCCCGCCGCTCTGACCCACTTCCAGCGCCATGGCCGCTCACGGGAAGGTGCGAAGAGCGCAGGAGAATCCAGCCTTTACTGCGTCGCCGTTAGAACACGCTCCCCTCCCCCGACCCCCCGGGAAAGGCAAACTGGAGCCGAGGCCGGAGCCCAGCCACCCACCCAGCCCGACTGGATCTGAGAGCCCGGAAGGAATGGGCAGTCAGTGGGGATTGGACTCTCTGACTCCCCGCGGGCCCGAGGCAGCTGCTAATATTCATTCTGCAATCGCCAGCCGCTCGGCCCATGTCCAGTTTTGGGACAAAGAAAGAAAGAAAGGACTTGGATTTCTACAGAGCCTTTCACCCCCTCAGGACGTCCCAAAGCGCTTCACAGACAATGAAGAACTTTACAGCAAACAGCAATGTGAGAATCAGCAGACAATCTGTTTTACTGATGTTGGTGGAGGAATAAATATTGTCCAGGACTCCGGGGAGAACTCCCCTGCTCTTCTTCCAAATAGTGTCCTGGGATCTTTTACATCCCCCTGAGAGAGCAGACGGGGCCTCGGTTTAACGTCTCATCCGAAAGACGGCCCCTCCGACAGTGCAGCACTCCCTCAGTACTGCCCCTCCGACAGTGCAGCACTCCCTCAGTACTGCCCCTCCGACAGTGCAGCACTCCCTCAGTACTGCCCCTCCGACAGTGCAGCGCTCCCTCAGTACTGCCCCTCTGACAGTGCAGCACTCCCTCAGTACTGCCCCTCCGACAGTGCAGCGCTCCCTCAGTACTGCCCCTCCGACAGTGCAGCGCTCCCTCAGTACTGCCCCTCTGACAGTGCAGCACTCCCTCAGTACTGCCCCTCCGACAGTGCAGCACTCCCTCAGTACTGCCCCTCCGACAGTGCAGCACTCCCTCAGTACTGCCTCTCCGACAGTGCAGCGCTCCCTCAGTACTGCCCCTCCGACAGTGCAGCGCTCCCTCCGTACTGCCCCTCCGACAGTGCAGCACTCCCTCAGTACTGCCCCTCCGACAGTGCAGCACTCCCTCAGTACTGCCCCTCCGACAGTGCAGCACTCCCTCAGTACTGCCCCTCCGACAGTGCCGCACTCTCTCGCTCATTCACTCACATACTTTACGCACAAGTTACACTCCATCACTCTTGTTCCATTCACTCTCTCCCTCTGTTCCTCACACACACTCCTTTCTCCTACCTCACCCCCTCTTCACACGCCCGCCCTCTTCACTGTCTCCCTCTCTCTCAATCTCTTCTTCGCTACCTCCCTCACACTCCTTTACTCCCTCCCTCCTGCTTCCTCAATCTCTCTTCCCCCTCACTCTCTCTCTCTCCCTCCCTCCATCCCTCTCTCCATCTCTCTCTCTCTCCCTCCCTCTCCCTCCCTCACTCTCTTACTCTCTCCCCCACCCTCCCTCCCTCGCTCCCCCTCTCTCTCCCTTTCTGTCCCTCCCTCCCTCTCTCTCTCTCTCCCTCCCTCCATCCCTCTCTCCATCTCTCTCTCTCTCCCTCCCTCTCCCTCCCTCACTCTCTTACTCTCTCCCCCACCCTCCCTCCCTCGCTCCCCCTCTCTCTCCCTTTCTGTCCCTCCCTCCCTCTCTCTCTCCCTCCCTCTCTCCCTCCCTCTCTCTCCCTCCCTCCCTTTCTCTCTCTCTCTGAGGGGTTGCTGAGTGGGGACCAGGCCTCTCTGTCGGTGCATCGTGACCTAAGGGAATGTGAGGGGGGGCTTCGAGCGACCTACAGCCTGGGCTTCAGTGAGCGATGCTGTGTGATCCTGGTCGCTGGGTTTTTGTGTAATCGCTTCCCCCGACCCCGTCCTTCTGAAATCCGGCTCCTATCCTGGTCTCTCCACGGGGGCCGCATCAGTCCCCTCTGGGAATGGTCCTGAGCAGCGATCGGAGCGTTAGTGCGTTTATTGATCTTTTGGATTAAGATGAAGTGATTTTCTTGCAATCCCAGAAGGTGCGATGTGGTTGTTATATGAAGACCGGTCTGTGCAGGTGAATATATCTGTCACTGTGGGACTCCCGGCGATGGGCCAATCACAACATTTTCTTTGTGTGATTTTCCTGTGTACAGATTTCTCCGTAACTGCAATTTGCTGCATCAAAGAATCGGAATTGGGGCTCAGGAAAGTGTCCTGAGATCCGGCAAAGGACTCGTCACTTTACACTGGACAACAATAAAAGCTCCTGAAGCAAGTGTCCTGGGCTCCGGATCCGGCTCTGCACTGGGTGTGGGAGGGTTCAGCGGGAGGCGATCAGGGAGGGGGAAAGGGGCGGCACAAGGGTGGCCATGTTGGCAATCAATGCAGCTTGTGGGATCTGTGCGGAAATTCGCTGCCGCTTTTCCTACGTTGTAACAGTGATGACACTTCAAAAGTATTGAATTGGCTGTAAAGCACTTTTCCAACTACATGAGAGGGAGGACGGGCCAATGCAGCGCTTCCTCAGTACTGCCCCTCCGACAGTGCAGCACTCCCTCAGTACTGACCCTCCGACAGTGCAGTGCTCCCTCAGTACTGCCCCTCTGACAGTGCGGCGCTCCCACAGTACTGACCCTCCAACAGTGCAGCGCTCCCTCAGTACTGCCCCTCCAACAGTGCAGCGCTCCCTCAGTACTGCCCCTCCGACAGTGCAGCGCTCCCTCAGTACTGCCCCCCCTCAGTACTGCCCCTCCAACAGTGCAGCGCTCCCTCAGTACTGACACTCCGACAGTGCGGCGCTCCCTCAGTACTGCCCCACCGACAGTGCGGCGCTCCCTCGGTACTGCCCCTCCGACAGTGCAGCTCTCCCTCAGTACTGCTCCTCCGACAGTGCAGCGCTCCCTCAGTACTGCCCCTCCGACAGTGCAGCGCTCCCTCAGTACTGCCCCTCTGACAGTGCGGCGCTCCCTCAGTACTGCCCCTCCGACAGTGCAGCACTCCCTCAGTACTGCCCCTCCGACAGTGCAGCACTCCCTCAATACTGCCCCTCCGACAGTGCAGCACTCCCTCAGTACTGCCGCTCCGACAGTGCAGCGCTCCCTCAGTACTGCCCCTCCGACAGTGCAGCGCTCTCTCAGTACTGCCCCTCCAACAGTGCAGCGCTCCCTCAGTACTGCCCCTCCGACAGTGCAGCGCTCCCTCAGTACTGCCCCTCCGATAGTGCAGCGCTCCCTCAGTACTGCCCCTCTGACAGTGCAGCGCTCTCTCAGTACTGCCCCTCCAACAGTGCAGCGCTCCCTCAGTACTGCCCCTCCGACAGTGCAGCGCTCTCTCAGTACTGCCCCTCCAACAGTGCAGCGCTCCCTCAGTACTGCCCCTCCGACAGTGCAGCGCTCCCTCAGTACTGCCCCTCCAACAGTGCAGCGCTCCCTCAGTACTGCCCCTCCGACAGTGCAGCACTCCCTCAGTACTGCCCCTCCGACAGTGCAGCGCTCCCTCAGTACTGCCCCTCCGACAGTGCAGCACTCCCTCAGTACTGCCCCTCCGACAGTGCAGCGCTCCCTCAGTACTGCCCCTCCGACAGTGCAGCACTCCCTCAGTACTGCCCCTCCGACAGTGCAGCACTCCCTCAGTACTGCCCCTCTGACAGTGCAGCGCTCCCTCAGTATTGCCCCTCCGACAGTGCAGCACTCCCTCAGTACTGCCCCTCTGACAGTGCAGCGCTCCCTCAGTATTGCCCCTCCAACAGTGCAGCGCTCCCTCAGTACTGCCCCTCCGACAGTGCAGCGCTCCCTCAGTACTGCCCCTCCGACAGTGCAGCACTCCCTCAGTACTGGAGACTCCAGGCCGATCCCGGAGGGTTGGGGACCCGAGTCCAGGGAGGGTGTGGTGGGGAATCGGGGGTACGGGGAGTAGCATTAACTCTGAGCCCTGTCCCCGGCATGAATATCTCCCCACTGGCATCGCCCCTTAGATCCACACACACATCACTGGTTCTGATTCACAGTCAGGCAACTTCAGCACAAAGGCCAATCATAGAGAAAGATCTGGAACTCCTCGCAAAATATCTCAAAATGATTGGTCGATCTCTCAATGAGATTTAATCACTCGGTGATCATTTCAGTAAAATACCGTGGAGGGATTTCTGGATCTCAGTTATTTATTGGGCTCCAGTGTGTTTAGCAATAATGTGAAGTGATGTGTGGATATCTTGGAACGTGTGTGCAGATTCACTGAAGGGATTCGGGAGATCTGGGAATGTCACATTTCTACACCAGATTAGCAATCTGCGGTTTGGAGATGGGTTGAATTATTATACAGACGTTACAATCCAATTGACCTTTGAAGATAAATTGTTCTGAACTTTACACTCAAGGTAAAATACCTGGGAATGAATTAAAGGGACATCTTCTCATTTGGAGAGGCTCCTGTTCATTTCAGACCAGCTCACTCAGAGTTCAGGAATCTGTGAATCAATTTGTATTCAGCATTATCAGTAACTCACCTTCAAGATAAATCTGGGCCGAGTCTCTTAAAGATGGATTGCCGTCCTCTATTTAAATGGATTTCCCGGTTTCAGAGTGACGAGTATTTAAACAGAACCTGACCACATCTCTCAGAAATGTCTCAAAGCTCCACACACACAATAAACACAGTCACTGTGGCTCAGGGAAAGGTGAAGATTTCAAAACACATTTCAAGGTTTATTTATCAAAGTGAGGAGTGTTAGTTCAGGTAGAGGAAATGTTAGAAATAGAGTAAAGCCTGGTGTTCAATTCCTTCGCCCCACCATTGCCGGCCGTGCCTTCAGCTGCCTGGGCCCCAAGCTCTGGAATTCCCTCCCTAAACCTCTCCGCCTCTCTCTCCTCCTTTAAGACGCTCCTTAAAACCTCCCTCTTTGGCCAAGCTTTTGATACATAGATACATAGATACATAGAAGATAGGAGCAGGAGTAGGCCATTCGGCCCTTCGTGCCTGCTCCGCCATTCGATGAGATCATGGCTGATCTTTTAATTCAGTATCCCGTCCCCGCCTTCTCTCCGTAACCCTTAACCCCTTTTGCCCGTAGAAATATATCTAATTCCCTCTTAAATATATTTAATGAGCTGGCGTACACTGCCCTCTGTGGCAATGAGTTCCACAGGTTCACCACTCTCTGAGTGAAGAAATTCCCCCTCATCTCTGTCCTAAATGGTTTAGCCCTTATCCTCAAATTATGTCCTCTAGTTCTGTTCTCACCCGCCAAGGGAAACATTCCTTCTGCATCCAGTCTGTCTAGACCTGTCAGAATTTTATACACTTCTATGAGGTCCCCTCTCAATCTTCTAAACTCCAGTGTGTACATCCCTAAACTACATAGTCTCTCCTCATAGGTCATTCCCGCCATTCCTGGTATCAGCCTGGTGAATCGCCGCTGCACCCCCTCCATGGCAAGAACATCCTTCCTCAGATGAGGCGACCAAAACTGTACACAGTACTCGAGGTGTGGTCTCACCAGTGCCCTGTACAGCTGCAGCAAGGTATCCCTGTTCCTGTATTCTAACCCTTTTGCTATGAAGGCCAGCATACCGTTTGCCTTCTTGACCGCCTGTTGCACCTGCATGCTCGCCTTCAGTGACTGGTGTACAAGAACACCCAGGTCTCTCTGTACTTCCCCCTCTCCCAATCTATTGCCATTTAAATAATAATTTGCCCTCCCGTTCCTGCACCCAAGGTGGATAACTTCGCACTTGTCCACATTATAGTGCATCTGCCATTTATCCGCCCAATCGCCCAGTCTGTCCAAATCGCTCTGGAGCTTCCTGGTCTCTTCCTCTGAGCCCACCCCCCCTCCTAGTTTAGTGTCGTCTGCAAATTTGGAAATGCTGCATCCGACTCCCTGATCCAGGTCATTAATGTAAATTGTGAACAGCTGGGGGCCCAGGACAGATCCCTGTGGTACCCCACTTGTTACTGCCTGCCATTCAGAAAATGAGCCGTTTATTCCAACTCTCTGTTTTCTATCTGACAGCCAGTTCCCTATCCACGCCAAAACTTTCCCCTTTATCCCATGAGCCTCAATTTTCCATGCTAATCTTTTATGTGGGACCTTATCGAAGGCCTTTTGGAAGTCCAGGTACACCACATCTACTGGCTCTCCCCCATCTATTCTACCAGTTACTCCCTCAAAAAATTCCAATAGATTAGTCAAGCACGATTTACCCTTTGTAAATCCATGTTGACTCTGTCCTATCCTGTCCCCATTTGCTAAGTGCTCCGCTATTTCATCCTTAATGATGGACTCCAGCATTTTGCCCACAACTGATGTAAGGCTTACAGGTCTGTAATTACCTGCTTTTTCCCTACCCCCCTTTTTGAATAGTGGGGTAACGTTAGCTACCCTCCAATCCATCGGCACTGTTCCCGAGTCTAATGAATTCTGAAAAATCATCCTTAGTGCATCCGCTATCTCTAGGGCCACCTCCTTCAGTACCCTAGGATGCATGTTATCAGGCCCTGGGGATTTGTCCACCTTCAATCCCTTTAGCTTCCTTAACACCATATCCTTAGAGATATTGATTTGCGTCAGTTCCTCCTTTGCCAATGTCCCTATTTTTCCCGATATCCCAGGGAGGTTTTTTGTGTCTTCCTTCGTAAAGACTGACCCAAAGTATGCATTTAGTTGATCTGCCATTTCCTTATTTCCCATTATATATTCCCCCGTATCTGACTGCAATGGACCAACTTTGGTTTTCACCAGTCTTTTCCTTTTGATATACTTATAAAAGCTTTTGGAGTTAGTTTTTATATTTTCCGCCAGCTTGTTTTCGTAAGCTATTTTGCCCCTCTTGATTATGCCCTTTGCCCTCCTTTGCTCTATCTTAAACTGTTCCCAATCTTCCGCTCTGGCGCTTTTTTTGGCTATTTTATACGCCCTATCTTGGATTTTATGCTGTCTCTAATTTCCCCTGTTATCCACGGTTGAGTCACCTTTTTAGATTTCCTTTTATGCCAGATTGGTATAAACAATTTTTGCAATTTTGTCATTCTATCTTTAAATGTTTGCCATTGTTTATCTACTCCAGTCCTCCCAGGAACGTTGTCCAATCAGACCTACTCAGTTCCCGTCTCATGGCATCATAATTCCCCTTGTTTAAATTCAGGACCTTAGTCTCTGAGTCAATTTCTTCGCTCTCCATTTCGAGTGAGAAATCGATCATGTTATGATCGCTCTGACCCAAGGGTCCCCGTACAACAAGATTACTGATTAGTCCCTTCTCATTGCACAGTACCCAGTCCAATATAGCCTGTTCCCGAGTTGGTTCCTCGACATATTGATCCAGATAACCATCCCTCAAACACTCAAGGAATTCCTCCTCCTCATTATTTTTTCAACTGATTAGGCTAGTCCAATCTATATGTAAGTTAAAGTCACCTATGATGACAGCTGTGCTCTTATTGCACGCTTCTCTAATTTCCCTCGTGATGCCCTCCTAACCTCTATTTTACTATTTGGAGGCCTATATACCACTCCTATTAATGTTTTTCGCCCCTCGCTATTTCTTAGCTCCACCCATATAGATTCTGTATTAACTGAGTTAATATCCTTCCTTTCATTGCATTTATCCCCTCTTTTACTAGCAATGCTACCCCTCCTCCCTTTCTTTTTTGTCGATCCTTCCTAAATACTGAATACCCTGTATGTTAAGCTCCCAGCCCTGCTCACCCTGCAACCATGTTTCCGTAATCCCAATTAGGTCATAATTATTAACCTCTATTTCCACAGCTAATTCATCTACCTTGTTCCTGATGCTTCTCGCATTAAGGTATAAAACCCTCAGGCTTTTTTATGCCTGTCCTAATAGCTCCCTATGTGTCTCGGTGTGTCTCATCACCGGTTCTTTACCAAATGAGAATGTGAGAAAAATCCCACCCCTCACGCCCCCAGGGAGAGCGAGACCCTCGTGTTAATGTTGTATTATTGTTCATATAAATTATAACCGGTTATAATGTTTTATACAGAAGGAGGCCATTCGGCCCATCGTCCCTCTCCCGGCTCTTTGAAAGAGCTCTCCAATTAGTCCCACTCCCTGCTCTTTCCCCACAGCCCTGCTAATCTTTCTCTTCCACTATTTCTCCAATTCCCTTTTGAAAGTTTCTATTGAATCTGCTTCCACCGCCCTTTCAGGCAGCGCATTCCAAATCACAACAACTCGCTGTAAAAACATTCTCCTCATCTCCCTCTGGTTCTTTTGCCAATTCCCTTCACTCTGTGTCCTCTGGTTACCGACCCTCCTGCCACTGGAAACAGTTTCTCCTTATTTACTCGATCTATATTAGAATTATAAAACAGTTGTTCGGCCCCATTGGAGTATTGTGTCCAATTCTGGGCACCACACTTTAGGAAGGATGTCAAGGCCTTGGCGAGGGTGCAGAGGAGATTTACTAGAATGGTGCCGGGGATGAGGGAGTTCAGTTATGTGGAGAGACTGGAGAAGCTGGGATTGTTCCCTTCGATCAGGGAAGGTTAAGTGGAGATTTCGAGAATGGTACCAGGGATGAGGGAGTTCAGTTGCGGGGAGAGACTGGAGAAGCTGGGATTGTTCCCTTCGATCAGGGAAGGTTAAGGGGCGATTTTGAGAATGGTACCAGGGATGAGGGGGTTCAGTTGCGGGGAGAGACTGGAGAAGCTGGGATTGTCCCCTTCGATCAGGGAAGGTTAAGTGGAGATTTCGAGAATGGTACCAGGGATGAGGGAGTTCAGTTGCGGGGAGAGACTGGAGAAGCTGGGATTGTTCCCTTCGATCAGGGAAGGTTAAGGGGAGATTTCGAGAATGGTACCAGGGATGAGGGAGTTCAGTTGCGGGGAGAGACTGGAGAAGCTGGGATTGTTCTCCTCAGATTGAGACAGTCGACAGCTGACGGATTCAACCTTTAAATCCCTGGCAGCGTGTCGGTGTTATCGGTCAAATGATGATTTGTGGGTCAGTGAAGGAGCCTCTGAGTGATGGAAACAGTCCATTCTGTCAGGGGCAGAAACCAAGACACTGATGTGAGAACTGAGCAGCCAAACCCAGGCCGTGACATTTACAGATTCAGCCCGTGTCGAGGACCTGGATCGCCGGCAATAGAAAGAACTCGCATTTCTATAGCGCCTTTCACCACCTCAGGACGGCCCAAAGTGCTTCACAGCCAATGAAGTACTTTTCTTGAAGTGTAGTCACTGTTGTAATGTAGGAAACATGGCAGCCAATTTGCACACAGCAAGATCCCACAAACAGCAATGTGACAACGACCAGATAATCTGTTTTAGATTATCCTGGATTGAGGGATAAATATTGGCCAGGACACCAGGGAGAACGCCCCTGCTCCTCTTCAGATTATCGCCGTGCAATGTCCCGCTAATATTTTGGGGGGTGCACAGTCCCTTTAATGGGCTTGCGCGACCCATTCAAATTTCCGCGCATGCCCAGCAAGCGGACTGCGCGGGACATCCAGACCACTGCGCGGCCTCGCACCTTAAAGGGGAAAGTGGAGGCGTGGGTGCATTTACACCCACCTGAGAGGGCAGAAGAGGCATCTGTTAAATGAATGAAGGCAACTCTGACAGTGCAGTGCTCCCTCAGTACTGCCCCTCCGACCGTGCAGTGCTCCCTCAGTATTGCCCCTCCGATAGTGCGGCGCTCCCTCAGTACTGCCACTCCAACAGTGCAGCGCTCCCTCAGTATTGCCCCTCCGATAGTGCGGCGCTCCCTCAGTACTGCCGCTCCGACAGTGCAGCACTCCCTCAGTACTGCCCCTCAGATAGTGCAGCACTCCCTCAGTACTGCCCCTCCGACAGTGAAGCACTCCCTCAATACTGCCCCTCCGACAGTGCAACACTCCCTCAGTACTGTCCCTCCGACAGTGCAGCACACCCTCAGTACTGCCCCTCCGATAGTGCAGCACTCCCTCAGCACTGTCCCTCCGACAGTGCAGTGCTCCCTCAGTACTGCCCCTCCAACAGTGCAGCACTCCCTCAGTACTGCCCCTCCGATAGTGCAGCACTCTCTCAGTACTAACCTCCGACAGTGCAGCACACCCTCAGTACTGCCCCTCCGACAGTGCAGCTCCCCCTCAGTACTGACCCCCCGACAGTGCAGTGTTCTCTCAGTACTGCCCCTCTGACAGTGCAGCTCTCCCTCAATACTGATCACCCGACAGTTCAGTGTTCTCTAAGTACTGCACACCCGACAGTGCAGCGCTCTCTCAGTACTGCACTGGGAGAGTCAGTCTGAATGATGTGCTCAATGCTCTGGAGTGGAACTTGAACCCTTGAACTTCTGACTCAGAGGCGAGAGTGCTGCCCACTGAGACACTCTGACACCTATCTTTCAACTTTCCTTTAAAAATCTTTCAAATTTCTCCGAACCTGTTTCTCATCGACTATCAGTCAGAAACCTGAGCAAACAATGACACCGACTGACTTCCCCAATGAAATATTTATTGCCTCTGTTGACAGGATGTCGAGTGAGAGTTAAAACAAGTTGAATAAACAGGCCGGAAAGATCAATAATTCAAAGATGTGTTTCCACTTTCTGACTGAAGTCAGCTGGAATATAAATCTCAGCCCCGGGCACCCGGGACAGGGAGAGTCTGTGGACAGTATTTGGGTTTCTGTGTGTTCACTTTCCACTGACCTTTTTATCATTGTAGATGTTTATTTGTAAACTTCTCCCTTCTTCCTCCTTCATTGTTACAACCATTTCATCTTCCCTTTCCCTCCCTCTCACTGCCCAACATTGACTGGATGGGAGGCTGGACTTGTAACTCCCTCCCAGGCCCCTGACAGATGCTGCAACATCTGGGGAGGTTCAAACCCGCTCCTGGAATCCCCAAACCCCCCGCCCGAACCCCCCGGGGAACCGACAGAGAAAGAGGCCGCGGGGGGAGGTTCAAACCCGCTCCTGGAATCCCCAAACCCCCCGCCCGAACCCCCCGGGGAACTGACAGAGAAAGAGGCCGCGGGGGGAGGTTCAAACCCACTCCTGGAATCCCCAAACCCCCCGCCCGAACCCCCCGGGGAACCGACAGAGAAAGCGGGCCGCGGGGGGAGGTTCAAACCCACTCCTGGAATCCCCAAACCCCCCGCCCGAACCCCCCGGGGAACCGACAGAGAAAGAGGCCACGGGGGGAGATTCAAACCCACTCCTGGAATCCCCAAACCCCCCGCCCGAACCCCCCGGGGAACCGACAGAGAAAGAGGCCACGGGGGGAGGTTCAAACCCACTCCTGGAATCCCCAAACCCCCCGCCCCGAACCCCCCGGGGAACCGACAGAGAAAGAGGCCACGGGGGGAGGTTCAAACCCACTCCTGGAATCCCCAAAACCCCCGCCCGAACCCCCCGGGGAACCGACAGAGAAAGAGGCCGCGGGGGGAGGTTCAAACCCGCTCCTGGAATCCCCAAACCCCCCGCCCGAACTCCCCGGGGAACCGACAGAGAAAGAGGCCGCGGGGGGAGGTTCAAACCCGCTCCTGCAATCCCCAAACCCCCCGCCCGAACCCCCCGGGGAACCGACGAGCAAGAGGCCGCGGGGGGAGGTTCAAACCCGCTCCTGGAATCCCCAAACCCCCCGCCCGAACCCCCCGGGGAACCGACAGAGAAAGAGGCCGCGGCGGGAGGTTCAAACCCACTTCTGGTGTAGTAACCTGGGAGGTTATGAGTAACCTGATCCACCAGATGGCGCTGTGGCAATTGCTCTCCTGAGTTAAGTCTGATCTGTACTGGTTGTACTCTTTGTTTTTGCTGCCTCATGGCAGAAGCTTTTATGTGCAAGTGTTGATTAAACCATGTTACGGAGTTAACCTGTGTCTGTCTCCATCTATGGCCACCTCAAGATACCACATATGGCGACGAGAATAAAGGACGGAAAAGTTTTGGAGTATTCGGAAGAGGTGCTCGGGTTGGTTAGCAAACTAGTCGGAAAAGCACGAGGCTAGGCCGCGGGAGTCGAAACGGAGTTTGATTTTTTGGCTGAAGTGACCGGACTCCAAGGGTGGCAGGAACGGTAGGCTCCGTGGCACCTTTTGACAGCAAGTCGGAGTCTTAGGAGGAGTATTGTGAAATACTGAGCCATTTCTTTATGGCAAATGAGGTGGACAGTGCTGAAAAGAAAAGGGCCATTTTACTGAGTTGTGTGGGAGCGCAAACCTATACACGGATGAGGAATCTGCTGAGCCCGGAGCGGCCAGGAGAAAAATCTTTTGACGAGTTGGTGAGTCTACTAAAGAATCATTTCAATCTGAAACCTAGTGAAATAGTACAGAGATGGAAATTCAATTCGAGGATTAGGAGGCCGGAAGAAAGCGTTACCGAGTATGTGGAGGAGCTTCGGAAGCTCGCACAGGACTGTAATTTTGGAAATACGCTCACAGTCATGTTAAGGGACAGACTAGTATGCGGAGTTAACGACGACAGTATACAGCAAAGGTTGCTGTCAGAAGAAGGATTAACGTTTGAGACGGCACTTAAAAAAGCACAAGCCATGGAGGCGGCTAACAAGGACATTAAGGACTTAAACAGTATGAGCAAGGAGAAATGGAGTAAATCAGTGGGAGGAGCTGTTTTCAAGATGGAAGCTGGTGCGGAAAGTCCACCAGTCGGGGTTGGGGATTGCTACTGATGTGGCGGGACGAGCCATTATGCAAAGGACTGCAGCTTTGCAAAGGCAAAGTGCCACAATTGTGGAAAAATAGGGCACTTAAAGAAAGTCTGTAAAAGGGCAGTGAGTGAGAGAAGCAGTGCTAAAGGGGCAAAGCATGCTAAAGGGGGGAGGGAGAAGTACACAAAGCGGGCAAATTACATACAAGAGGAGGAAGAGCCTAGTGAGTCTAGTGAGGAGGTTTTCACTGTATACAGTATAGACACTTCAAGGCCCAACGTACCCCCTCTCACTCAGTATTTGATAGTGAACGGAGGTCAAGTAAAGTTTGAGATTGACACCGGATGTAGTGTAACCATAATGTCACAGACTGAGTACACCAAGCTATGGGGGGAAGCAAAAGTACCAGAGCTAGGTACATGCCCCATTAGTCTCAAAACCTACACAGGACAGAAGGTGGACATTTTGGGGGCGGCCGAAGTACAAGTGGAACACAAAGGAGTCACCAAAGAGCTTACGGTGGTAGTGGTAGCAGGGTCAGGGCCAAACCTGTTAGGGCGAGGGTGGATCAGTGAGTTGAGTGTGGACTGGCAGGCAATGAATAAAATGGAGGGCAGTACAGAGGCACTGCAAGAAGTGCTGATGAAGCGTGAGTTAGTGTTCAAGGACGAACTGGGCACCTTAAGGGGAGCCACAGCCAAGATTCATGTAGCCAGTGATGCCACGCCTCGTTTCTTTAAACCAAGGTCGGTACCTTTTGCAATGAAAACCAAGGTTGAGGCGGAACTAGATCGCCTGCTAAGGGACAAAGTAATAGAAACAGTGAAATTTTCAGACTGGGCGGCACCAATAGTCCCGGTATTGAAGCCCGACGGTAACGTAAGCGTGTGTGGTGACTATAAGTTAACAGTGAACAGAGTATCATCACTGGAACAGTACCCCATTCCGAGAATGGAGGACATGTTAACATCGCTCGCTGGGGGAGAAAGATTCAGCAAACTGGACATGAGTCATGCGTATCAGCAGATATTGCTAGATGAAGAATCAAAAAAGTTTGTCACGGTGAACACGCACAAGGGGCTGTTCACATATGCCAGGTTACCATTTGGTATCAGTTCTAGCCCAGCAATATTCCAACGGACTATGGAGGGCATTCTGCAGGGCATTCCAAAGGTGGCCGTGTATTTAGATGATATTCTGCTAACAGGAAGTGACAATCAGGATCACTTAAAAACACTGGACAAAGTGCTACAGCGGCTGGAAGAGGCGGGGCTATGCCTGAAATGGAGTAAGTGTAGTTTCATGGAGAAGGAAGTTACATTCCTGGGACATCGGGTGGATGCCACAGGCCTCCATCCATTGCCAGGGAAAGTGCGGGCAGTGCAGGATGCACCTGCACCCACCTCAGTGACTGAACTGAAAGCCTATCTAGGGCTCCTGAATTATTATAACCGGTTTATTCCAAACTTATCGATGCTGCTGGCACCCCTGCACAAACTGCTGAGAAAGGAGGAGCCATGGCGTTGGGGGCCAGAGCAAACGAAAGCGTTTCAGCAGTCAAAGGAGCTACTTCAGTCCAGCAGGGTGTTGGTGCATTACGACGAGAAGAGAAGAAGGAGCTGATAATGTCCTGCGACGCATCACCCTATGGAGTGGGGGCAGTGTTGGCCCACCGCATGCCAGATGGAGCAGAAAGGCCCATCGGGTTTGTTTCATGCACGCTTACAGCTGCGGAAAAGAACTATTCACAGCTTGATAAAGAGGGGTTGGCCATTATATTTGGAGTAAAGAAATTCCATAAGTACATATATGGGAGGAAGTTTGTAATCAGTACTGACCACAAGCCTCTTATTAGCTTACTGAATGAGATGAAGAGCGGTGCCTCAAATGGCATCACAGAGAATAATGAGATGGGCAGTAATACTAAGAGCCTATGAATATGTGATCACGTACAGAGCCGGCAGAGGAAAACGGGAACGTGGATGCTCTCAGCCGCCTGCCCCTCTCAAAATCTCCTCGCAGTACTTCCCCTGAGGAGCACGTCCTGATGCTGGATCAGCAGATCAGTCCCCTGATGACTTCAGCGCAAATCCAGGGCTGGACAGCCAAGGACCCCGTTCTGTCAAGGGTCCGTGAGTATGTGTTGAAAGGCTGGCCAGATCACCGTGAGGGACCGGAGTTCGCGCCGTACAGACAGAGACAGCACGAGCTCAGTGTCCAAGATGGATGTGTGCTATGGGGAGCATGCATCATAGTCCCAGAGTGGGGATGCTCTACTTTGATGGAACAGTGGCATCAATCGCACCCAGGAATGACTAGAATGAAAGGATTGGCTAGGAGCTACCTGTGGTGGCCTAACTTGGATGCTGAAATTGAGTCAAAGGTAAAGTCATGCACTATATGTCAGGAACAGAGGAAAGCACCTGCCGGGGCACTACTCCATCCCTGGGAGTGGCCCAGCAAACCCTGGAGGAGAATTCACATAGACTATGCGGGACCTTTTATGGGCAAAATGTTTTTGGTGCTGGTTGACGCTCACTCAAAGTGGATCGACGTTTATCCAGTGAGCTCTGCAACGACTGATGCCACACTGAATTGTCTCAGGAACAGCTTCAGCACGCATGGGTATTCCAGAAATGATTGTATCCGACAATGCACAGTGTTTTGTTAGTGAAGGGAGCAAAGAGTTCATGGTAAGGAATGGAATCACACATGTCACCTCGGCTCCATATCACCCAGCCTCAAATGGGTTAGCCGAGCGAGCCGTGCAGACTTTTAAGGATCTCATGAGGAAGAGCTCAGGTGACACCCTGGAGACCAAGCTCAATAGAGCCTTGTTTAGTTATCGTATAACACCCCAAGCTACCACGGGGTTTTCTCCGGCTGAGTTGATGATGGGGAGAAAGTTGCGGTGCACGTTAGACCTGATACACCCAGATCTCAAAAGCAAGGTTGAGACAAAACAAACAAACCAAAAAGCGTACCATGACAAACATGCTAAAGCTCGCCATTTCGCCATAGGGGACTCTGTGTACACCCGAAACTTCGGTTATGGACCTAAATGGATACCAGGACTAATCCAGGACATTACAGGACCTGTGTCGTACTCCGTGTTACTAGGGGATGGTCGAGGGGTTTGTCAGCATGTGGATCAGCTTTTCAGCCTGGCAGCAGGGGGAACTGCCTCAGATGGAACAAAGGGCAGTAGAGGAGGCTGTTCCAGGACCCAGCACGGCTTATAAGGTGCCAGTGGACACTGGTACTGCCAGGCCACAGCGGGACAGAGTAAAACCAACATCAGATACTACTCCAATCTCAAGTGCGAATGAATCTGAGAATCACCACAAGTGGAATTAAGATGTTCACAAAGGATTCGCAAGCAACCAGAAAGACTTATACAAACCTGTTAAATTAGTCAGGGGTTAACCATGGTTAGAGCATACTGGTTAATTAAAACGTAGTACCTAGTAAGGGTTATTGTTTAAGAATTGCATACGGCAATCTTATGTGGGGAGGAATGTAGTAACCTGGGAGGTTATGAGTAACCTGATCCACCAGATGGCGCTGTGGCAATTGCTCTCCTGAGTTAAGTCTGATCTGTACTGGTTGTACTCTTTGTTTTTTGCTGCCTCATGGCAGAAGCTTTTATGTGCAAGTGTTGATTAAACCATGTTACGGAGTTAACCTGTGTCTGTCTCCATCTATGGCCAGCTCAAGATACCACACCTGGAATCCCCAAACCACCCGCTCCGAACCCCCCGGGGAACCGACAGAGAAAGAGGCCGCGGGGGGGAGGTTCAAACCCGCTCCTGGAATCCCCAAACCCCCGCTCCGAACCCCCCGGGGAACCGACAGAGAAAGAGGCCACGGGGGGAGGTTCAAACCCACTCCTGGAATCCCCAAACCCCCTCGCCCGAACCCCCCGGGGAACCGACAGAGAAAGAGGCCGCGGGGGGAGGTTCAAACCCGCTCCTGGAATCCCCAAACCCCCCGCTCCGAACCCCCCGGGGAACTGACAGAGAAAGAGGCCGTGGGGGGAGGTTCAAACCCGCTCCTGGAATCCCCAAACCCCCCGCTCCGAACCCCCCGGGGAACCGACAGAGAAAGAGGCCGCGGGGGGGAGGTTCAAACCCGCTCCTGGAATCCCCAAACCCCCCGCCCAAACCCCCCGGGGAACCGACAGAGAAAGAGGCCGCGGGGGGGAGGTTCAAACCCGCTCCTGGAATCCCCAAACCCCCCGCCCAAAACCCCCCGGGGAACCAACAGAGAAAGAGGCCGCGGGGGGAGGTTCAAACCCGCTCCTGGAATCCCCAAACCCCCGCCCGAACCCCCCGGGGAACCGACAGAGAAAGATGGCCGCGGGGGGAGGTTCAAAACCCGCTCCTGGAATCCCCAAACTCCCCGCGCCGAACCCCCCGGGGAACTGACAGAGAAAGAGGCGCGGGGGGGAGGTTCAAACCCACTCCTGGAATCCCCAAACCCCCCGCCCGAACCCCCCGGGGAACCGACAGAGAAAGAGGCCACGGGGGGAGGTTCAAACCCACTCCTGGAATCCCCAAACCCCCCGCCCGAACCTCCTGGGGAACCGACAGAGAAAGAGGCCACGGGGGGAGGTTCAAACCCACTCCTGGAATCCCCAAACCCCCCGCTCCGAACGCCCCGGGGAACCGACAGAGAAAGAGGCGCGGGGGGAGGTTCAAACCCACTCCTGGAATCCCCAAACCCCCCGCTCCGAACCCCCCGGGGAACCGACAGAGAAAGAGGCCGCGGGGGGGAGGTTCAAACCCACTCCTGGAATCCCCAAACCCCCCGCTCCGAACCCCCCGGGGAACCGACAGAGGAAGAGGCCGCGGGGGGAGGTTCAAACCCACTCCTGGAATCCCCAAACCCCCCGCTCCGAACCCCCCGGGGAACCGACAGAGAAAAGATGGCCGCGGGGGGAGGTTCAAACCCACTCCTGGAATCCCCAAACCCCCCGCTCCGAACCCCCCGGGGAACCGACAGAGAAAGATGGCCGCGGGGGAGGTTCAAACCCACTCCTGGAATCCCCAAACCCCCGCCGCTCCGAACCCCCCGGGGAACCTCCACCATTAGAATAATGGACACCTGTTAATGGGGCTTTTTACAGTGAGCGGGAGATTAACTGGATCAGTTGGCTGGTGCAGTCAGGATCAAATAGTCTGATTAATACAAGTATTATATTCTGCAAATACAACAAGCTTTGGGAGCAGAAGGGGAGGAAGTTGCTGCAATTAAATTCATTCCCAATTACAGATAAACCGGGATGTTTCTGTCCACCATCCACACGATTAGATTAACTCCAGCTGGTTCCGACTGACACACGGAGTTTGAAATAATCATGTTTCATCAGAGAAAGATTCCATTCCTCAGAGTCAGCCGTGGCTCAGTGGGCAGCACGCTCGCCTCTGAGTCAGAAGGTCGTGGGTTCAAGTCCCACTCCAGAGACTCGAGCTCAAAATCCAGGCTGAGACTCCCAGTGCAGTACTGAGGGAGTGCCGCACTGTCGGAGGGGCAGTACTGAGGGAGCGCTGCACTGTCAGAGGGGCAGTACTGAGGGAGCGCCGCACTGTCGGAGAGGCAGTACTGAGGGAGTGCCGCACTGTCAGAGGGGCAGTACTGAGTGATTGCTGCACTGTCGGAGGGGCAGTACTGAGGGAGCGCTGCACTGTCGGAGGGGCAGTACTGAGGGAGCGCTGCACTGTCGGAGGGGCAGTACTGAGGGAGCGCTGCACTGTCAGAGGGGCAGTACTGAGGGAGTGTTGCACTGTCGGAGGGGCAGTACTGAGGGAACGATGCACTGTCGGAGGGGCAATACTGAGGGGGCGCTGCACTGTCGGAGGGGCAGTACTGAGGGAGCGCTGCAGTGTCAGAGGGACAATACTGAGGGAGCGCTGCACTGTTGGAGGGGCAGTACTGAGGGAGCGCCGCACTGTCGGAGGGGCAGTACTGAGGGAGTGCTGCACTGTCGAAGGGGCAGTACTGAGGAAGCGCTGCACTGTCGGAGGGGCAGTACTGAGCGAGCGCTGAACTTTCAGAGGGGCAGTACTGAGGGAGTGCTGCACTGTCGGAGGGGCAGTACTGAGGGAGCGTGCACTGTCGGAGGGGTAGTACTGAGGGAGTGCTGCAGTGTCGGAGGGGCAGTACTGAGGGAGCGCTGCACTGTCGGAGGGGCAGTACTGAGGGAGCGC
The DNA here is from genome assembly GCF_052327205.1 of Somniosus microcephalus. Taxonomy (NCBI): domain Eukaryota; kingdom Metazoa; phylum Chordata; class Chondrichthyes; order Squaliformes; family Somniosidae; genus Somniosus; species Somniosus microcephalus. The sequence goes on along the minus strand of NC_140989.1, from coordinate 374,789,519 downwards.
TGCACTGTCGGAGGGGCAGTACCGAGGGAGCGCTGCACTGTCAGAGGGGCAGTACTGAGGGAGCGCTGCACTGTCGGAGGGGCGGTACTGAGGGAGTGCTGCACTGTCGGAGGGGCAGTACTGAGGGAGCGCCGCACTGTCGGAGGGGCGGTACTGAGGGAGTGCTGCACTGTCGGAGGGGCAGTACTGAGGGAGCGCCGCACTGTCGGAGGGGCAGTACTGAGTGATTGCTGCACTGTCGGAGGGGCAGTACTGAGGGAATGCTGCACTGTCAGAGGTGCAGTACTGAGGGAGCGCTGCACTGTCGGAGGGGCAGTACTGAGGGAGCACTGCACTCTCAGTGGGACCTCAGAAGGAGGCCAAGATGGATCATCCACTCGGCACATCTGGCTAAAGATGTTTGCTTCAGCCTTGTCATTTGCTCTCACGTGCTGGGCTCCACCATTGATAAGGATGAGGATATTTATGGAGCCTCCTCCTCGCATTAGGTGCTTAGTTGTCCATCACCATTCACAACGGGATGTGGCAGGACTGCAGAGCTTTGATCTGGTCCGTTGGTGGTGGGATTGCTTGGCTCAGTCTATAGCATGCTGCTTCCACTGTTTAGCCTGTAATCCTGTGTTGTAGCTTCGCCAGGTTGGCACTTCATTTCTGGGTACGCCTGGTGCTGGTCCTGGCATGCTCTTCTACACTCCCCATTGAACCAGGGTTGGTCGCCTGGCTTGATGGTGTTGGAAGACTGAGGGATATGCCGGGACATGAGGTTACAGATTGTGGTGGAATACAATACTGCTGCTGATGGCCCACAGTGCCCCATTGAAGCCCAGTTTTGAGCTGCTCGATCTGTTCTGAATCTATACACAACACGATGGAGGGGGTCCTCAGTGTGAAGATGGGACTTGGTCTCCACAAGGACTGTGCGGTGATCACTCCTCCCAATACCGTCATGGACAGACACATCTGTGATGTGCTGGACTGTCATTATAAATTAGACAAGCGGCCTTCATGGTTTTTGTGTTAATAGTTCCTGGTGATGGCAATCCGATCTCTGTCATGTCCCAGTAATATATCAGTCTGGGGTAATCTGATCTCTGTCATGTCCCAGTAATATATCAGTCTGGGGTAATCTGATCTCTGTCATGTCCCAGTAATATATCAGTCTGGGGTAATCCGATCTCTGTTATGTCCCAGTAATATATCAGTCTGGGGTAATCTGATCTCTGTCATGTCCCAGTAATATATCAGTCTGGGGTAATCTGATCTCTGTCATGTCCCAGTAATATATCAGTCTGGGGTAATCTGATCTCTGTCATGTCCCAGTAATATATCAGTCTGGGGTAATCTGATCTCTGTCATGTCCCAGTAATATATCAGTCTGGGGTAATCTGATCTCTGTCATGTCCCAGTAATATATCAGTCTGGGGTAATCTGATCTCTGTCATGTCCCAGTAATATATCAGTCTGGGGTAATCTGATCTCTGTCATGTCCCAGTAATATATCAGTCTGGGGTAATCTGATCTCTTTCATGTCCCAGTAATATATCAGTCTGGGGTAATCTGATCTCTGTCATGTCCCAGTAATATATCAGTCTGGGGTAATCTGATCTCTGTCATGTCCCAGTAATATATCAGTCTGGGGTAATCTGATCTCTGTCATGTCCCAGTAATATATCAGTCTGCGGTAATCTGATCTCTGTCATGTCCCAGTAATATATCAGCCTGGGGTAATCTGATCTCTGTCATGTCCCAGTAATATATCAGTCTGGGGTAATCTGATCTCTGTCATGTCCCAGTAATATATCAGTCTGCGGTAATCTGATCTCTGTCATGTCCCAGTAATATATCAGCCTGGGGTAATCTGATCTCTGTCATGTCCCAGTAATATATCAGTCTGGGGTAATCTGATCTCTGTCATGTCCCAGTAATATATCAGTCTGGGGTAATCTGATCTCTGTCATGTCCCAGTAATATATCAGTCTGGGTTAATCTGATCTCTGTCATGTCCCAGTAATATATCAGTCTGGGGTAATCTGATCTCTGTCATGTCCCAGTAATATATCAGTCTGGGGTAATCTGATCTCTGTCATGTCCCAGTAATATATCAGTCTGGGGTAATCTGATCTCTGTCATGTCCCAGTAATATATCAGTCTGGGGTAATCTGATCTCTGTCATGTCCCAGTAATATATCAGTCTGGGGTAATCTGATCTCTGTCATGTCCCAGTAATATATCAGTCTGGGGTAATCTGATCTCTGTCATGTCCCAGTAATATATCAGTCTGGGGTAATCTGATCTCTGTCATGTCCCAGTAATATATCAGTCTGGGGTAATCTGATCTCTGTCATGTCCCAGTAATATATCAGTCTGGGGTAATCTGATCTCTGTCATGTCCCAGTAATATATCAGTCTGGGGTAATCTGATCTCTGTCATGTCCCAGTAATATATCAGTCTGGGGTAATCTGATCTCTGTCATGTCCCAGTAATATATCAGTCTGGGGTAATCTGATCTCTGTCATGTCCCAGTAATATATCAGTCTGGGGTAATCTGATCTCTGTCATGTCCCAGTAATATATCAGTCTGGGGTAATCTGATCTCTGTCATGTCCCAGTAATATATCAGTCTGGGGTAATCTGATCTCTGTCATGTCCCAGTAATATATCAGTCTGGGGTAATCTGATCTCTGTCATGTCCCAGTAATATATCAGTCTGGGGTAATCTGATCTCTGTCATGTCCCAGTAATATATCAGTCTGGGGTAATCTGATCTCTGTCATGTCCCAGTAATATATCAGTCTGGGGTAATCTGATCTCTGTCATGTCCCAGTAATATATCAGTCTGGGGTAATCTGATCTCTGTCATGTCCCAGTAATATATCAGTCTGGGGTAATCTGATCTCTGTCATGTCCCAGTAATATATCAGTCTGGGTTAATCTGATCTCTGTCATGTCCCAGTAATATATCACTCTGGGGTAATCCGATCTCTGTCATGTCCCAGTAATATATCAGTCTGGGGTAATCTGATCTCTGTCATGTCCCAGTAATATATCAGTCTGGGGTAATCTGATCTCTGTCATGTCCCAGTAATATATCAGTCTGGGGTAATCTGATCTCTGTCATGTCCCAGTAATATATCAGTCTGGGGTAATCTGATCTCTGTCATGTCCCAGTAATATATCAGTCTGGGGTAATCTGATCTCTGTCATGTCCCAGTAATATATCAGTCTGGGGTAATCTGATCTCTGTCATGTCCCAGTAATATATCAGCCTGGGGTAATCTGATCTCTGTCATGTCCCAGTAATATATCAGTCTGGGGTAATCTGATCTCTGTCATGTCCCAGTAATATATCAGTCTGGGGTAATCTGATCTCTGTCATGTCCCAGTAATATATCAGTCTGGGGTAATCTGATCTCTGTCATGTCCCAGTAATATATCAGTCTGGGGTAATCTGATCTCTGTCATGTCCCAGTAATATATCAGTCTGGGGTAATCTGATCTCTGTCATGTCCCAGTAATATATCAGTCTGGGGTAATCTGATCTCTGTCATGTCCCAGTAATATATCAGTCTGGGGTAATCTGATCTCTGTCATGTCCCAGTAATATATCAGTCTGGGGTAATCTGATCTCTGTCATGTCCCAGTAATATATCAGTCTGGGGTAATCTGATCTCTGTCATGTCCCAGTAATATATCAGTCTGGGGTAATCTGATCTCTGTCATGTCCCAGTAATATATCAGTCTGGGGTAATCTGATCTCTGTCATGTCCCAGTAATATATCAGTCTGGGGTAATCTGATCTCTGTCATGTCCCAGTAATATATCAGTCTGGGGTAATCTGATCTCTGTCATGTCCCAGTAATATATCAGTCTGGGGTAATCTGATCTCTGTCATGTCCCAGTAATATATCAGTCTGGGGTAATCTGATCTCTGTCATGTCCCAGTAATATATCAGTCTGGGGTAATCTGATCTCTGTCATGTCCCAGTAATATATCAGTCTGGGGTAATCTGATCTCTGTCATGTCCCAGTAATATATCAGTCTGGGGTAATCTGATCTCTGTCATGTCCCAGTAATATATCAGTCTGGGGTAATCTGATCTCTGTCATGTCCCAGTAATATATCAGTCTGGGGTAATCTGATCTCTGTCATGTCCCAGTAATATATCAGTCTGGGGTAATCTGATCTCTGTCATGTCCCAGTAATATATCAGTCTGGGGTAATCTGATCTCTGTCATGTCCCAGTAATATATCAGTCTGGGGTAATCTGATCTCTGTCATGTCCCAGTAATATATCAGTCTGGGGTAATCTGATCTCTGTCATGTCCCAGTAATATATCAGTCTGGGGTAATCTGATCTCTGTCATGTCCCAGTAATATATCAGTCTGGGGTAATCTGATCTCTGTCATGTCCCAGTAATATATCAGTCTGGGGTAATCTGATCTCTGTCATGTCCCAGTAATATATCAGTCTGGGGTAATCTGATCTCTGTCATGTCCCAGTAATATATCAGTCTGGGGTAATCTGATCTCTGTCATGTCCCAGTAATATATCAGTCTGGGGTAATCTGATCTCTGTCATGTCCCAGTAATATATCAGTCTGGGGTAATCTGATCTCTGTCATGTCCCAGTAATATATCAGTCTGGGGTAATCTGATCTCTGTCATGTCCCAGTAATATATCAGTCTGGGGTAATCTGATCTCTGTCATGTCCCAGTAATATATCAGTCTGGGGTAATCTGATCTCTGTCATGTCCCAGTAATATATCAGTCTGGGGTAATCTGATCTCTGTCATGTCCCAGTAATATATCAGTCTGGGGTAATCTGATCTCTGTCATGTCCCAGTAATATATCAGTCTGGGGTAATCTGATCTCTGTCATGTCCCAGTAATATATCAGTCTGGGGTAATCTGATCTCTGTCATGTCCCAGTAATATATCAGTCTGGGGTAATCTGATCTCTGTCATGTCCCAGTAATATATCAGTCTGGGGTAATCTGATCTCTGTCATGTCCCAGTAATATATCAGTCTGGGGTAATCTGATCTCTGTCATGTCCCAGTAATATATCAGTCTGGGGTAATCTGATCTCTGTCATGTCCCAGTAATATATCAGTCTGGGGTAATCTGATCTCTGTCATGTCCCAGTAATATATCAGCCTGGGGTAATCTGATCTCTGTCATGTCCCAGTAATATATCAGTCTGGGGTAATCTGATCTCTGTCATGTCCCAGTAATATATCAGTCTGGGGTAATCTGATCTCTGTCATGTCCCAGTAATATATCAGTCTGGGGTAATCTGATCTCTGTCATGTCCCAGTAATATATCAGTCTGGGGTAATCTGATCTCTGTCATGTCCCAGTAATATATCAGTCTGGGGTAATCTGATCTCTGTCATGTCCCAGTAATATATCAGTCTGGGGTAATCTGATCTCTGTCATGTCCCAGTAATATATCAGTCTGGGGTAATCTGATCTCTGTCATGTCCCAGTAATATATCAGTCTGGGGTAATCTGATCTCTGTCATGTCCCAGTAATATATCAGTCTGGGGTAATCTGATCTCTGTCATGTCCCAGTAATATATCAGTCTGGGGTAATCTGATCTCTGTCATGTCCCAGTAATATATCAGTCTGGGGTAATCTGATCTCTGTCATGTCCCAGTAATATATCAGTCTGGGGTAATCTGATCTCTGTCATGTCCCAGTAATATATCAGTCTGGGGTAATCTGATCTCTGTCATGTCCCAGTAATATATCAGTCTGGGGTAATCTGATCTCTGTCATGTCCCAGTAATATATCAGTCTGGGGTAATCTGATCTCTGTCATGTCCCAGTAATATATCAGTCTGGGGTAATCTGATCTCTGTCATGTCCCAGTAATATATCAGTCTGGGGTAATCTGATCTCTGTCATGTCCCAGTAATATATCAGTCTGGGGTAATCTGATCTCTGTCATGTCCCAGTAATATATCAGTCTGGGGTAATCTGATCTCTGTCATGTCCCAGTAATATATCAGTCTGGGGTAATCTGATCTCTGTCATGTCCCAGTAATATATCAGTCTGGGGTAATCTGATCTCTGTCATGTCCCAGTAATATATCAGTCTGGGGTAATCTGATCTCTGTCATGTCCCAGTAATATATCAGTCTGGGGTAATCTGATCTCTGTCATGTCCCAGTAATATATCAGTCTGGGGTAATCTGATCTCTGTCATGTCCCAGTAATATATCAGTCTGGGGTAATCTGATCTCTGTCATGTCCCAGTAATATATCAGTCTGGGGTAATCTGATCTCTGTCATGTCCCAGTAATATATCAGTCTGGGGTAATCTGATCTCTGTCATGTCCCAGTAATATATCAGTCTGGGGTAATCTGATCTCTGTCATGTCCCAGTAATATATCAGTCTGGGGTAATCTGATCTCTGTCATGTCCCAGTAATATATCAGTCTGGGGTAATCTGATCTCTGTCATGTCCCAGTAATATATCAGTCTGGGGTAATCTGATCTCTGTCATGTCCCAGTAATATATCAGTCTGGGGTAATCTGATCTCTGTCATGTCCCAGTAATATATCAGTCTGGGGTAATCTGATCTCTGTCATGTCCCAGTAATATATCAGTCTGGGGTAATCTGATCTCTGTCATGTCCCAGTAATATATCAGTCTGGGGTAATCTGATCTCTGTCATGTCCCAGTAATATATCAGTCTGGGGTAATCTGATCTCTGTCATGTCCCAGTAATATATCAGTCTGGGGTAATCTGATCTCTGTCATGTCCCAGTAATATATCAGTCTGGGGTAATCTGATCTCTGTCATGTCCCAGTAATATATCAGTCTGGGGTAATCTGATCTCTGTCATGTCCCAGTAATATATCAGTCTGGGGTAATCTGATCTCTGTCATGTCCCAGTAATATATCAGTCTGGGGTAATCTGATCTCTGTCATGTCCCAGTAATATATCAGTCTGGGGTAATCTGATCTCTGTCATGTCCCAGTAATATATCAGTCTGGGGTAATCTGATCTCTGTCATGTCCCAGTAATATATCAGTCTGGGGTAATCTGATCTCTGTCATGTCCCAGTAATATATCAGTCTGGGGTAATCTGATCTCTGTCATGTCCCAGTAATATATCAGTCTGGGGTAATCTGATCTCTGTCATGTCCCAGTAATATATCAGTCTGGGGTAATCTGATCTCTGTCATGTCCCAGTAATATATCAGTCTGGGGTAATCTGATCTCTGTCATGTCCCAGTAATATATCAGTCTGGGGTAATCTGATCTCTGTCATGTCCCAGTAATATATCAGTCTGGGGTAATCTGATCTCTGTCATGTCCCAGTAATATATCAGTCTGGGGTAATCTGATCTCTGTCATGTCCCAGTAATATATCAGTCTGGGGTAATCTGATCTCTGTCATGTCCCAGTAATATATCAGTCTGGGGTAATCTGATCTCTGTCATGTCCCAGTAATATATCAGTCTGGGGTAATCTGATCTCTGTCATGTCCCAGTAATATATCAGTCTGGGGTAATCTGATCTCTGTCATGTCCCAGTAATATATCAGTCTGGGGTAATCTGATCTCTGTCATGTCCCAGTAATATATCAGTCTGGGGTAATCTGATCTCTGTCATGTCCCAGTAATATATCAGTCTGGGGTAATCTGATCTCTGTCATGTCCCAGTAATATATCAGTCTGGGGTAATCTGATCTCTGTCATGTCCCAGTAATATATCAGTCTGGGGTAATCTGATCTCTGTCATGTCCCAGTAATATATCAGTCTGGGGTAATCTGATCTCTGTCATGTCCCAGTAATATATCAGTCTGGGGTAATCTGATCTCTGTCATGTCCCAGTAATATATCAGTCTGGGGTAATCTGATCTCTGTCATGTCCCAGTAATATATCAGTCTGGGGTAATCTGATCTCTGTCATGTCCCAGTAATATATCAGTCTGGGGTAATCTGATCTCTGTCATGTCCCAGTAATATATCAGTCTGGGGTAATCTGATCTCTGTCATGTCCCAGTAATATATCAGTCTGGGGTAATCTGATCTCTGTCATGTCCCAGTAATATATCAGTCTGGGGTAATCTGATCTCTGTCATGTCCCAGTAATATATCAGTCTGGGGTAATCTGATCTCTGTCATGTCCCAGTAATATATCAGTCTGGGGTAATCTGATCTCTGTCATGTCCCAGTAATATATCAGTCTGGGGTAATCTGATCTCTGTCATGTCCCAGTAATATATCAGTCTGGGGTAATCTGATCTCTGTCATGTCCCAGTAATATATCAGTCTGGGGTAATCTGATCTCTGTCATGTCCCAGTAATATATCAGTCTGGGGTAATCTGATCTCTGTCATGTCCCAGTAATATATCAGTCTGGGGTAATCTGATCTCTGTCATGTCCCAGTAATATATCAGTCTGGGGTAATCTGATCTCTGTCATGTCCCAGTAATATATCAGTCTGGGGTAATCTGATCTCTGTCATGTCCCAGTAATATATCAGTCTGGGGTAATCTGATCTCTGTCATGTCCCAGTAATATATCAGTCTGGGGTAATCTGATCTCTGTCATGTCCCAGTAATATATCAGTCTGGGGTAATCTGATCTCTGTCATGTCCCAGTAATATATCAGTCTGGGGTAATCTGATCTCTGTCATGTCCCAGTAATATATCAGTCTGGGGTAATCTGATCTCTGTCATGTCCCAGTAATATATCAGTCTGGGGTAATCTGATCTCTGTCATGTCCCAGTAATATATCAGTCTGGGGTAATCTGATCTCTGTCATGTCCCAGTAATATATCAGTCTGGGGTAATCTGATCTCTGTCATGTCCCAGTAATATATCAGTCTGGGGTAATCTGATCTCTGTCATGTCCCAGTAATATATCAGTCTGGGGTAATCTGATCTCTGTCATGTCCCAGTAATATATCAGTCTGGGGTAATCTGATCTCTGTCATGTCCCAGTAATATATCAGTCTGGGGTAATCTGATCTCTGTCATGTCCCAGTAATATATCAGTCTGGGGTAATCTGATCTCTGTCATGTCCCAGTAATATATCAGTCTGGGGTAATCTGATCTCTGTCATGTCCCAGTAATATATCAGTCTGGGGTAATCTGATCTCTGTCATGTCCCAGTAATATATCAGTCTGGGGTAATCTGATCTCTGTCATGTCCCAGTAATATATCAGTCTGGGGTAATCTGATCTCTGTCATGTCCCAGTAATATATCAGTCTGGGGTAATCTGATCTCTGTCATGTCCCAGTAATATATCAGTCTGGGGTAATCTGATCTCTGTCATGTCCCAGTAATATATCAGTCTGGGGTAATCTGATCTCTGTCATGTCCCAGTAATATATCAGTCTGGGGTAATCTGATCTCTGTCATGTCCCAGTAATATATCAGTCTGGGGTAATCTGATCTCTGTCATGTCCCAGTAATATATCAGTCTGGGGTAATCTGATCTCTGTCATGTCCCAGTAATATATCAGTCTGGGGTAATCTGATCTCTGTCATGTCCCAGTAATATATCAGTCTGGGGTAATCTGATCTCTGTCATGTCCCAGTAATATATCAGTCTGGGGTAATCTGATCTCTGTCATGTCCCAGTAATATATCAGTCTGGGGTAATCTGATCTCTGTCATGTCCCAGTAATATATCAGTCTGGGGTAATCTGATCTCTGTCATGTCCCAGTAATATATCAGTCTGGGGTAATCTGATCTCTGTCATGTCCCAGTAATATATCAGTCTGGGGTAATCTGATCTCTGTCATGTCCCAGTAATATATCAGTCTGGGGTAATCTGATCTCTGTCATGTCCCAGTAATATATCAGTCTGGGGTAATCTGATCTCTGTCATGTCCCAGTAATATATCAGTCTGGGGTAATCTGATCTCTGTCATGTCCCAGTAATATATCAGTCTGGGGTAATCTGATCTCTGTCATGTCCCAGTAATATATCAGTCTGGGGTAATCTGATCTCTGTCATGTCCCAGTAATATATCAGTCTGGGGTAATCTGATCTCTGTCATGTCCCAGTAATATATCAGTCTGGGGTAATCTGATCTCTGTCATGTCCCAGTAATATATCAGTCTGGGGTAATCTGATCTCTGTCATGTCCCAGTAATATATCAGTCTGGGGTAATCTGATCTCTGTCATGTCCCAGTAATATATCAGTCTGGGGTAATCTGATCTCTGTCATGTCCCAGTAATATATCAGTCTGGGGTAATCTGATCTCTGTCATGTCCCAGTAATATATCAGTCTGGGGTAATCTGATCTCTGTCATGTCCCAGTAATATATCAGTCTGGGGTAATCTGATCTCTGTCATGTCCCAGTAATATATCAGTCTGGGGTAATCTGATCTCTGTCATGTCCCAGTAATATATCAGTCTGGGGTAATCTGATCTCTGTCATGTCCCAGTAATATATCAGTCTGGGGTAATCTGATCTCTGTCATGTCCCAGTAATATATCAGTCTGGGGTAATCTGATCTCTGTCATGTCCCAGTAATATATCAGTCTGGGGTAATCTGATCTCTGTCATGTCCCAGTAATATATCAGTCTGGGGTAATCTGATCTCTGTCATGTCCCAGTAATATATCAGTCTGGGGTAATCTGATCTCTGTCATGTCCCAGTAATATATCAGTCTGGGGTAATCTGATCTCTGTCATGTCCCAGTAATATATCAGTCTGGGGTAATCTGATCTCTGTCATGTCCCAGTAATATATCAGTCTGGGGTAATCTGATCTCTGTCATGTCCCAGTAATATATCAGTCTGGGGTAATCTGATCTCTGTCATGTCCCAGTAATATATCAGTCTGGGGTAATCTGATCTCTGTCATGTCCCAGTAATATATCAGTCTGGGGTAATCTGATCTCTGTCATGTCCCAGTAATATATCAGTCTGGGGTAATCTGATCTCTGTCATGTCCCAGTAATATATCAGTCTGGGGTAATCTGATCTCTGTCATGTCCCAGTAATATATCAGTCTGGGGTAATCTGATCTCTGTCATGTCCCAGTAATATATCAGTCTGGGGTAATCTGATCTCTGTCATGTCCCAGTAATATATCAGTCTGGGGTAATCTGATCTCTGTCATGTCCCAGTAATATATCAGTCTGGGGTAATCTGATCTCTGTCATGTCCCAGTAATATATCAGTCTGGGGTAATCTGATCTCTGTCATGTCCCAGTAATATATCAGTCTGGGGTAATCTGATCTCTGTCATGTCCCAGTAATATATCAGTCTGGGGTAATCTGATCTCTGTCATGTCCCAGTAATATATCAGTCTGGGGTAATCTGATCTCTGTCATGTCCCAGTAATATATCAGTCTGGGGTAATCTGATCTCTGTCATGTCCCAGTAATATATCAGTCTGGGGTAATCTGATCTCTGTCATGTCCCAGTAATATATCAGTCTGGGGTAATCTGATCTCTGTCATGTCCCAGTAATATATCAGTCTGGGGTAATCTGATCTCTGTCATGTCCCAGTAATATATCAGTCTGGGGTAATCTGATCTCTGTCATGTCCCAGTAATATATCAGTCTGGGGTAATCTGATCTCTGTCATGTCCCAGTAATATATCAGTCTGGGGTAATCTGATCTCTGTCATGTCCCAGTAATATATCAGTCTGGGGTAATCTGATCTCTGTCATGTCCCAGTAATATATCAGTCTGGGGTAATCTGATCTCTGTCATGTCCCAGTAATATATCAGTCTGGGGTAATCTGATCTCTGTCATGTCCCAGTAATATATCAGTCTGGGGTAATCTGATCTCTGTCATGTCCCAGTAATATATCAGTCTGGGGTAATCTGATCTCTGTCATGTCCCAGTAATATATCAGTCTGGGGTAATCTGATCTCTGTCATGTCCCAGTAATATATCAGTCTGGGGTAATCTGATCTCTGTCATGTCCCAGTAATATATCAGTCTGGGGTAATCTGATCTCTGTCATGTCCCAGTAATATATCAGTCTGGGGTAATCTGATCTCTGTCATGTCCCAGTAATATATCAGTCTGGGGTAATCTGATCTCTGTCATGTCCCAGTAATATATCAGTCTGGGGTAATCTGATCTCTGTCATGTCCCAGTAATATATCAGTCTGGGGTAATCTGATCTCTGTCATGTCCCAGTAATATATCAGTCTGGGGTAATCTGATCTCTGTCATGTCCCAGTAATATATCAGTCTGGGGTAATCTGATCTCTGTCATGTCCCAGTAATATATCAGTCTGGGGTAATCTGATCTCTGTCATGTCCCAGTAATATATCAGTCTGGGGTAATCTGATCTCTGTCATGTCCCAGTAATATATCAGTCTGGGGTAATCTGATCTCTGTCATGTCCCAGTAATATATCAGTCTGGGGTAATCTGATCTCTGTCATGTCCCAGTAATATATCAGTCTGGGGTAATCTGATCTCTGTCATGTCCCAGTAATATATCAGTCTGGGGTAATCTGATCTCTGTCATGTCCCAGTAATATATCAGTCTGGGGTAATCTGATCTCTGTCATGTCCCAGTAATATATCAGTCTGGGGTAATCTGATCTCTGTCATGTCCCAGTAATATATCAGTCTGGGGTAATCTGATCTCTGTCATGTCCCAGTAATATATCAGTCTGGGGTAATCTGATCTCTGTCATGTCCCAGTAATATATCAGTCTGGGGTAATCTGATCTCTGTCATGTCCCAGTAATATATCAGTCTGGGGTAATCTGATCTCTGTCATGTCCCAGTAATATATCAGTCTGGGGTAATCTGATCTCTGTCATGTCCCAGTAATATATCAGTCTGGGGTAATCTGATCTCTGTCATGTCCCAGTAATATATCAGTCTGGGGTAATCTGATCTCTGTCATGTCCCAGTAATATATCAGTCTGGGGTAATCTGATCTCTGTCATGTCCCAGTAATATATCAGTCTGGGGTAATCTGATCTCTG